>NW_006921745.1:32715-34404 GCF_000298275.1 Orycteropus afer afer | reverse complement strand
GATTGCCCAACCTTCCTTCCGAGGAGTGGCTGGTGGGTTTGAACCGCCAGCCTTCTGGTTAGCTGTCAAGTGCCTTAGGCACTATGCTATCAGAGCTCCTCCAACTTTATCTGGAACGAAATAATTAGTAAAGTTGTAAAGAGAAATAAATGGATAGTCCATCGCCCATTTATCAGTTTGTTGTACAGGGGTGGCTTGTGTTTGTTATGATACTGGAAGCTAGGCCAGCAATATTTTAAATACTAGTAGGGTCACTATCTTAGGCTGGGTTCTCTAGAGAAGCAAAACTCTTGGCCAAGGAGTTGGCTCCAACTCACAGCAACCCTACATACAACAGAACAAAACACTACCAGGTCCTGTGCTGGGGTCACAACCCTTGCTATACCAGAGCCCATCCTTGCAGCCACTGTGTCAATCCATCTTGTTGAGGGCCTTCTCCTTTTGCTGACCCTCCACTTTACCAAGCATGATACATGACCAAAATAAGTGAGATGAAGTCTGGCCATTCTTGCTTTCCAAGGAGGATTCATTTCAGGCTGCCCTTCTTCCAGGACAGATTTGTTCATTCTTTTCGAAATCTCTGGTACTTTCAGTTTTCTTTGCAACAGCACAACTCAAAAGCATCAACTCGTCTTCAGTTTTCCTCTCTCCCACATGCATATGAGGTGACTGAAAATACCATGGCTTGGGTTGTTGTTGTTATTGTGCTTGGTAGGTGCTGTCAAGTAGTCTCAGACTCATAGAGAACCTATGCACAGCAGAAAGAAACACTGCTCAGTCCCGTGACAGCTCCATGATCCTTGTTATACTTGAGCCCATCGCCACAAACACTGTGTCAATCTATCTGTTGAGGGCGCCTTCCACTCTTTTTATTTTTTTTTTATTATGATTTGGGTGAAGATTTACAGAGCAAATTCACTTTCTATACAGCAGTTTACATATGCTTTGTCTCATGTCATTGACCACAGTTTACCACAATGCAACACCTCCCCTTCCACTTCCTCCCCATAATTACCTCTTCCCAGTGTCCATCCCTCCATACACTTTTGCCCCATGAGCTGTCTCCCTATGAATAAACAGCCCTTCTTTCTCCCATGATTGTTCTCTCCAAGGAGTGTATCTACTTGAGGTAAATACTTAACTCATATACCTGTATTTGGTTGGCTGGAAACCACAGGTGTGGGTTCAATTCCAGACTTGAAGGGCAGCTAGGGGCTATAGTCTCAGTGGTTCCACCAGGCTTTATCAGACCAGCAAACCTGCCCCCCCTTTTTTCCCCCTCCAAATGATTTTGATTTTGTTTCACATTGTTCTCCCTCTCAATCAAGGATCTCCTACATAGATCCCCTTCCAAGTGGATGACAGTGGTAGCTGGACACCATCTAGTTATTCTGGTTTCATAGTTGTATAGGATGCAGATCGAATGGTGTACCAGTCACTAGGACTAATTGTTTCCATGAATTTTGGTTTACTTCATTCTTCTTTGCTCTGGGCGAGGAGAGACCCATCGTTGCATCTAGATGGCAGCTTGCTAGCATTTAAGATCCCAGTCACTACTCACCAAAGTAGGAGGTGGAACAATATTTTGTATAGTATATGTTATGCCAATTGAGCTTGATGTCCCCTGCGACTATGGTCCCAAGCCCACAGGTTCAACTACTCAGTCCCTCTGGGTAGCTGGCTGTGACC
>NW_006921745.1:0-5374 GCF_000298275.1 Orycteropus afer afer | reverse complement strand
GACTCAACGGCACATAACAACAACAACAACAAATGGTTTATAGCTAAAATATTTTTCTCACTCATGAGATGCCCGTTAGTTGCAGGTTGGCTTATCTTGGCTGGGCTCAGCAGGGTTGGATTTTAGGCTGCAGGTCAGATCCACATTTTTCCACTTACCCTATATAGGGACCTACACTGAAGAGGAATATAACACAAGTGCAACAAGACAAACTAACTACATTTCAATCCTTTGTCCCCATCACAATTGCTAACATACTATTGTTGTTGTTGTTGTTATGTGCCGTCAAGTCAGACACGACTCATAGTGATCCCTCCTTGGGTTTCTGAGGTGGTATCGCTATGGAAGGTTACCCAACTTTCCTTCCGAGGAGTAGCTAGTGGGTTTGAACTGCCAGCCTTCTAGTTAGCAGTCATGTGGCTTAGGCACTATGCTACCAGATCTCCCAACATACTATTAATGAAAGCAATTCACATGGGCAAACTGAAAGTTTTGCAGGGAGGCAGTACACTCAGGCACACAGGGTGGCATCATTTATTCAATCTGCCACAGTGGGTTTAGGAGAAGGTAGAATTAAACTCACCCTGAAATTTTGAACCTAATTGATTGGAAGGTTTTCCATCTTCTGTGTAATTAGTTGGCAAAAGTAATGTGCTATTGAAAGTCAAATATCTGAGTCATTCTCCAGCTGCAGAATGGAGGGCCCAAACTCACTTTCCTCCAATGCAAGAAGACAAGTGAGTGTCAGGAAATATCTTGAAGATTTTCTCAAACCTTCTGAGTCTTCAATTTAACTTCCTCACTTTGAAGACTGCTATTGTCCAGACACTCAGTCTTCCCATCCACTTGGAGGATTTCTTTAGCCCTTCTTCATTTAAGAACTTGACACTTCCTTTGAATAAGGTTTTGAATCTAAATTCTGAGATTTCAGGTAAGCCCCACACAAAACCTTGCATACCTTGTGTCCAGGGGACTTTGGTCAGGACCTGGAAAAGAAGATTTCCACACGCACTTTGTATCAGCAAGAATATTCCTGATTTCAGAGGCAAAAAGATACGTGAACCAAAATAAGTCCCTCCACACATTAACGGTTGATTCCTAGAAATTAGTCATTTTCATTACTCTGGGTCCTTTTATTCTTCTTTAATTTTATTTTAAATGTACTTTTAATTGCAGTTTCTACAAATACTGTATGGTTGAAAAATTAGAACATTATACCTCACCTGGGTTGAGTGTTTATAACATGCCAGGTATTGCTCTCAGTACTTTACAAGAATTAGTATGATGGTTCTGAAGGAAGATTGGGCAATCTACCTCTGTAGTGATACCGCCTCAGAAACCGAAGGAGGGGTTGCTATGAGTTGAAATAAACTCGACGGGAGTGAGTTTGGTTTAGTTTTGGAGTGTGCTGGTTAACAACCAGTTCTGGAGCCAGTTTGCCTGGGTTTGAATTATTGATTTTACCACTTCCAGTATAGCTATAGCAATATATAATTTGTCATAAGCTGTTGACAAATTATTTTAACCTCCCTGTGTCTCAGTTTTTTAACCTGCAAAATGGGCATCACAATTCCATATGCTTCATATTAAGTGAGGAAATACAGGAAAAACTAGTTGCCATGGAATACTCACTCAAGGTAACCATTTTGGGGTCAAAGCACTGTAATCCATATGGATTTCAATGGCTGATATTTCAGAAGTAGATCAGTAGACCTTTCTTTCAGGGTGTCCCCAGGGTGGATTCAACCCTCTAAGCTTTCAATTAGCAGCCATACATGTTAACCATTTGTACCACCCAGGAACTCCAATATAGGTAAAGTCTTAGAGTATTACTAGGTAATGAGTAAGTGCTTCATAGTGTTACCTGTTTTATTAAATTATTTCATCCCCACAATACCTCTATCATGTAGACATTTTTCATAATTCCCATATTGCAAATGAAGAATCCAAGATAAAATAGTGCATAAGCAGTAGGAAATAAGTTTCAATTCAAAGCCTCCATTGATCTGGACCACCTCCTCCACACCTACCCCTGCCTCAGGAAGTAATTACTTTTATCATCCAATAAGATGAATTCCAGATCATTCCCTGTGTATTTAATTTCATACTTGTAATAGGTATATTGTTTTTGCATATATGTTGTTGCTGTTAGGTGCTGTCAAGTTGTTTCTGACTTATAGTGACCTCATGTACAACAGAACAAAACACTGCCTGCTCTCTCTCTATATATATCTATATATACAAGTACTATTTTACCTATATACTATTGTATTATAATAATATATTCTGCTGCTTCACCTTATTTAGTTCTATTTAGGTTTGCACTGTATTTTGGAGATCTTGTGATGTCACTAATATAAATCTATCTTACATAAAGTCTTGAAAATAACTCAATAACTTAAGTGACTGTACATTATTGGTAAGTTTGCAGTACCCTTCCAAAGCTTTGCTGCATTGGCCAACCTTATACAATCCTTCTGATGCACAAGAATGAGTGTTTCTTTGGGTAATATACTGAGAAGGGCACTGGCTGGGACATAGGGTCTGTGTGATTGCAATTTTAGTACACAATTTAGTGTTTTTAGGATAAAAGATGTTATGGGGAAAAGAGAGGCCCTGCAAGGCAAGTGTCTGCCCCTTTACAGTGTTTATTTAGTGAGGTTTCCTGTATTCAACTACTTTCAGGAAATAGTAAAACAAAGGAGATTCCTTTCTTTTAAAATTAACAGAACAATATTTTCCATCATTGTGTGCTCAGGACACTTCTAAAATCTCATTTCCTTATTAAGTAGACTACGGTCTTTGAATTTGAGCACAGAGAACACTATTTTTTCCATCTCCAACCTACTCTTGTCAGTCCAGCCAGCAACACTACTGTAAAACCCTTCTTAAAAGTAGAATGCTCCTGATTTTCATTCCTCCTCTTGACTCACACATTATATTTAGAGCTGCAACTCAACAAGACTAATTTTTGTCTTGTTTGAAAGGACAGTGGCTTGAGAATTTAAAACACTGTTAGCAATGAGTCTTTACAAATGGTCAAAACAGCAACTAAAATTTATCATGAACATTTCCTTTCTGGCAGTCTTCATTGCTATCTATAATAGTCAGCCGACAATTAGAGAAAGCTGTTCTTCTGACAATTTAGAAAGTTCAGTCTTTGGAAACTGGACAACAAAGCTTCATTCTAACTTAGTAACCAAAGCTATATTATTAATTAGTTCTTGGAGGTTTCAGGCAGAAAATAGTGTTGCTGTGTTATGGTAATAATCCCGGTTGTCGTTGAGTTATCAGCAAACTGCAGCTCCTCTCTCAGGGGAAGAAACCCTGTAATTTAACAAATCACTGTATTTTGGGTTTTGACATTGCACATGCTTTTCAATTTCCATCTGTTCCATTGGTTCATTAGTATTTTATTGTTGCCACAATGAGAAACATTTTAATAGTTTTTCTCCCTCTAAAATAACACATCATCAACTATCTTCTGTCCTTGCTTTGGGCACCAAAAAAAGGACATGTCCATTCCAATTTCAAATAGCTTTTAAGATACATTATTTCAGACTTTTACCTAAAAGACCAAGATGGCTACCTTTGGCTATTAACTAGAATTAATTGCTTTGTGTAGGAAACAAATTCAAAGTCTACTTTAAACACAGATTTTGTACAGAATAGAGCAAGATTCACTTATAGTCTTGCAATGTCTCTTTATTAGATCAGAATATGAGCAAGAAAACTCAGTTCGTTCACTCACAAGTACAAACATACACATGCACACATATACACTTATAAATACACATACTTGGTTATTGTTAGGTGCTTTTGAGTCAGTTTTGACTCATACTGACCCTATGTACGACAGAACAAAACACTGCCTGCTCCTACGTCATCCTCACAATTGTTGCTATACTTGAACCCATTTTAGCCACTGTGTCTATCCATCTCATTGAGTATCTTCCCCTTTTTCACTGACCCTCTATATACATACACTGCACTCTCACAAATTTGTACATGAACAGAATACACTCCAGAGAAACCACATACAAATATACATGCATACACACCCACATTCCATATATGCAAACACCTCACAGTTCTCCATAGCAACACAAACACATATACCATGCACCAGTGTACACACTTAAATGCACACATATACCACCACCCAGACATAAATGTATATATAACTTCAAACATACATGTTGTTGTTGTTGCTGCTGTTGTTATGTATGTTTGAGTCGGATCCGACTTATAGTGACCCCTCTTTGGGTTTCCCAGGCAGTATCACTATGGAAGTAGATTGCCCAACCTACATACACACACACAAACCCACACTTTCCCAAACAGAGCACACAGACACATACCTTGACATGCATACTCCATACACACATATTCACCACACAGATGTACACACCACTTTCATGTGGACATATAGACACATTGTTCTTGTTGTTAGGTCCTGTAGAGTTGATTCTGACTCAGAGTGACACTGTGTGCAACAGAACCAAACACTGCCCAGTTCTACCACACCCTCACAATTCTTGCTATACTTGAGTCTATCATTACAGCCACTGTATCCATCCATATCCTTTTTGTTGACCTTCTATCAAGCATGATATCCTTCTCCAGGGATTTGTCCCTTCTGATCACATGACTAAAGTGTTGTTGTTGTTGTTATGTGCTGTCGAGTCAGACCCAACTCATAGCGACCCTTCCTTGGGTTTCCGAGGTGGTATCACTATGGAAGTAGATTGCCCAACCTTCCTTCTGAGGAGCGACTGATGGGTTTGAACTGCCAGCCTTCTGATGAGCAGTCAATATGCATTAGGCACTCTGCTACCAGAGCTCCAAAGTAGGTGAGAGGAAGTCTAGGAAGTCTGGCCATTCTTAGTTCTAAGGAGCATTCCAGCTGCACTTCTTACAGGACATATTTGTTTGTTCTTCTGGCAGTCCATGGCACTTTCAGTAATTTTTGACAACAATACAACTCAAAAGTATCTAATCTTCTTTGGTCTTCCTTATTCAGTGTCCAGACTTCATATGCATATAAGGTGATTGAAAAAAAACATGGCATGTGGGAGATGCACCTTTATCTTCAAAGTGACATCTTTGTTCTTCAACAATTTGCAGCAGACTTTTGCAGCAGATTTGGCCAGTGCAATATGACATCTAATTTCTTGACTGTTGCTTCCATAAGTATTGACTGCAGATCTAAGTAAAATGAAACCTTTGAAAACTTCAAATTTTCTCCATCTATGATAATTATTGGTCCAGCTGTGAGGATTTTCATTTTCTTTATGTTGAGTTGTAATCCATACTGGAACCCGGACAGAAGAGCAGTCAGCCCCAGGGTTACAGGTGAGAAGAGACAACTCAG
>NW_006921744.1:7890658-7892122 GCF_000298275.1 Orycteropus afer afer | reverse complement strand
AGCTACAAATATGGTGATGCTGCTCACAGTGACAAAGACCTTACTCTTACCTTAACTGACTCCAGGGATGCCCATTCTGGTCACACTGACAGCAACCTTAGCTATACTTACATTAGCTAGTTATGACTGCGATGATCATTTTGAAACTGCAAGTGTCCTTAGCTTGAATTTCCTTTCCTAGTTACAGTTAAGATGTTGCTGGTCACAGTGACAATGACCTTTGCTAAACATACCTAAGCTTCTAACATTTACTGGATTGTTAGTCACAGTGACAGGGACCTAAGCTAGACTTATGGCAATTGGTTACAGTTACATTGGTGCTGTTCACAGGGACAGTGACCTTAGCTAC
Source organism: Orycteropus afer afer (assembly GCF_000298275.1). Taxonomy (NCBI): domain Eukaryota; kingdom Metazoa; phylum Chordata; class Mammalia; order Tubulidentata; family Orycteropodidae; genus Orycteropus; species Orycteropus afer. Next base: position 7,891,773 of record NW_006921744.1, on the reverse strand, counting down.
ACTTGCTTAAGCCCCTTACATTTACAGTGATGCTGGTCATAGAGATCATGACCTCATCTACAATTACCTATGCTACTTACACTTATGGTGACATTGGTCACACTGACACCGACATTAAGTACACTGAACTGGGATAGTTATGTTTACGCTGATTCTAGGAACATGAACAGTGTCCTAAGCTAGACTTATTTTAAATTCTTACACTAAATGTGGTACTGTTCACAGTCATAGTGACCAAAGCCATTCCCGATTTAGCGACTTACCTTAATCCCGACGATGGACACGAAGGCAGTGACCTTGCTACACTTATGTTCTCTAGCTAAACCATGTGACCATAGCTACGCTTTAGAGGCTTACATTTATGGTGACCCTGCTCTCAAAGACAGTGACCTTCCTTCACTTCTGTTCACTACTTAAAGACATGGGGATGCTGACAAAAAGGACAGTGACCTTAGGCAAACTTATGTTAGCTAATTCCAGTTACAGTGATGCTGTTCACACTGAGAGTGACCTGAAAACCGTGATATTAGCAAGATTCAATTATGGTGACCTTTATTAGACTAAGCTTAGCTATTTACATTCAGGGTGATTCTAGACACACTGAGAGTGCTTTACTGAGACTAACCTTAGCTAGTTACAATTATGCTGATGCTGGTGACACTGACAGTGACCTTAGAAAAACTCAATTTTGATCATTACAGTTGCATTGATGGTAGGCACACTTAGTGTTACCTTAAGTATGTTTCCATGAGCAAGTTGCTGGTACTGGGACTCTGGTCATACTCACAGTGGTCTCAGCTACACTAACCTTTCCTAGTTACACTTATGGTGACACTAGCCACACTGTAAGTGACCTCAGTTACATTTACTGTTGTTCAAGTGATGGCGATGCAGTTCCCAATAATAGTGCATTTTGGCTCACATACATTAGTTGGTTTCAGTTAGGGTGATGCTGGTAAGAGTGACAGTGATTTGAGAGAGTGACCTTAGCTCAGAACACGGTGATGCTTTACATACTCACAGGGACCTGAGTTAGACCTACTTCACCTAGTTACGACTGTGTTGACCCTTGTCACAGTGACTGTTACCTCACTTACTCTTAACATAGCTAGTTA
>NW_006921744.1:7889150-7890208 GCF_000298275.1 Orycteropus afer afer | reverse complement strand
TGTAACCTGGTCACACTCACAATGCCATCCATTACACTTGTCTTACCTAGTTACAGTAACCTTGATGTTTGTGACAGAGACTCTGTCGTTTTAATTTGTGTTTCTGGTGCTGTTCTGACAAGAATATACCACAAATGAGATGGCCAAAGCCAGCAGGAGATATTCTTTCCATTTAAAGGCTTTAAGTCCAAGTTCCAGGTTTGAGGAACTAGAAGCTGGGTGGAAACACCTCGCCCTTTGGCTTCAGATGTGCCTCCTCCTCCTGGCCCACTGGAGCTAGAGGGTCTCTGCACTCACACAGCTGTTGACTGTTGAGGTTGAAAAGTCCAAAGTAGACAAGTCAGGAGGCACAGCAAAGATTTTACCAAACCACAGGGCAGGCCATTCATTCAAGTCCATTGAAAGTTCCAAGTTGGGCAGAGCATGGCAGGTGACTGGACAACGATTTGTTTTCACGCAGGGGTCAAGCATGCTAAAAGATGGAGACCATTCCCTAAGCTGTTTCTTTGATATGGGAAGCAGACCACATACCCAAAAGCAGCTCAGCCACTCACAGTGGAGGCTACCTTGGAGTTGATTACCAGTCTCATCATGGGCAATACTATATTCAGCTGCCCAGCCACTCACCTAGGCCAAGCCAAGCTGAAAATCCACTTGGACCACCACACCTTGGACAGGTTGACCTTAGCTAGGTATATTTATGGTGACTTGGTCACACTTACAGTGACACAGGCGATACTGAATTGCCCTGAGAGAGACTTATTTTAATTAGGCAATAATGGGGAGGCAGGATGCATTGACAGTGCTTTACTTCATCCTCCATTAGTTAGTTACAGTAACAGTGAATCTCATCAAAGTGACCATGCCTAAACTTATGGTAGATGTTTAGAATTACAGTGATGTGAGTGGACTGACTGCTACCTCAGCTATACTTACATCAGCTTCTTACTCTTAGGATGATATTGGTCATACTGACAGTGTCCTCAGTTACACTTACTTTCCTTAACTATTTACAATTACAGCAAAGCTGGGCACACAGCAGTGACTTTAGCTAGACG
>NW_006921744.1:7884359-7886006 GCF_000298275.1 Orycteropus afer afer | reverse complement strand
GAAGCAGACCACATACCCAAAAGCAGCTCAGCCAATCACAGTGGAGTCCACCTTGGAGTTGATTACCAGTCTCATCATGGGCAATACTACATTCAGCTGCCCAGCCACTCACCCAGGCCAAGCCCAGTTGAAACTCCACGTTGACCACCACACCTTGGATAGGTTAACCTTAGCTAGGTATAATTATGGTGACTTGGTCACACTTACAGTGACACAGGCGACATTGAATTGCCCTTAGAGAGATGTATTTTAATTAGGCAATAATGGGGAGACAGGATGCAATGACAGTGCTTTACTTAGTCTTCCATTAGCTAATTACACTTACGGTGAATCTCATCATATTGAGGTAGCTGCTTAGAGTTACAGTGATACGAGGTGACTGACTGCTACCTCAGGTATACTTACATCAGCTTGTTACTCTTAGGATGTTATTGGTCATACTGACAGTACAGTATGTTACACTTACTTTCCTTAACTATTCACAGTTACAGTGCAGCTGGGCACACAGAAGTGACTTTAGCTAGAGGGATCATAGATAATTGCAGTGAAGGTGATGTGTCACAAACTGACAGTGACCTTAGGTCCACATCGTTTAGAGAGATACTTTTAGAAGGACACTGGTCACAGTGATAGTAACCTTATGGAAACTTACCTTTGCTGGTGCAGTTACGTTGATGGTGGACACCGGCCCCACATCCGTCATCTCTGGTGTCAGAAGCCCCAGTGCTGGCCAAGTCTCTTTCCACTTCCTCCCTCGGAGGCTAGGTACCGCCCTTACGGCAAGGTCGCTAGTTCCCCCACACTACACAACACCCGGATGCCGTGATCTCCTCCAGGGCACCCCCGCAGCCTTTTCAGGCCTCAAAAAAAAAAAAAAAAAAAAAAAACACCCAGCCAAGATCACATGGCGTTCCTAATCCTTGCTATCCACGCCCCGGCCACTTGACCCTTCCAGGTGCACGGCCGACATCCGGAGCCCCAGACTCGGCCCAAGCCCCCATGCTACCCGCCCTTCCCACTGCTCTGTGTCCACTAACCAGCATCTGCCTGGATGTCGCCCCTTGTCCAAATCACTCTGGCGCTCCCGGATGCACCTCATGCCCAATAACCTGGGCAAGGAAGGGGGGAGGGGAAGCATGGTAGAGGGGCAGGACTGGGGAGTCGCGGTGGAGGGTAGGCACTGTCTCGGAACCCGGCACCCAGTGGGCATCTCCTGGGAGGCCGCGCACTCCCCTCAAGTCCAGTCACCCAGCGTGCCCACCTTCACCAGGCAGCAGCGGCATAGGCTGCGGTGGCGTGCCCAAGCCAGGCACCTCACTTCTGCACAGCGCGTACTTAGGTACTAGACAGCGATGTGCACGGAGCACATTCGGCGCCCACAGAAGGCTGGCTCCTTCCCACCTGCTAGCCTGCAGATAACCCTCCCCAAGCCCCCAGAGGCAGGGGAGCTGCAGCGCATTGACAGGCCAAAACTCAAGCAGGTGTTGCAGGGCCCTGAGCGCCATGCACCTGCAAATGCGACATGCCATGTGTGCCAGCTCACCTCCCATTGGGCGTGTGCCGCTGACGGACGTGGGCCAGGCCCAATGGCAGTTGATGGGAGCAGAGCCTGCCTTGGAGAACTTCCCACAGCTGGGGCAGCTTTGT
>NW_006921744.1:7881365-7882642 GCF_000298275.1 Orycteropus afer afer | reverse complement strand
ACTTTGCAACTGACTGGGAAGAGTTGATCCAGTTGGGTGTATTGTGGGCTGAGCATCAGGGTGTGGACCAAGTAAGGATTGGTTCAAAGCTCCATTCCAGCTGACTGGGTCACCTCGGATGCTGGGACCTAAGTTTCTACCAGAGATTCGAAATGACACAAAAATTTTAGGGTAGGGGCTGTCTCACAGTGAGTTGGCATCTTCATTGGGAATTTGTTTGCCTCCATGATCAGCCTCTGCGTTGCAGGCCTTTGTCAGTGACTGGCCGTGGATGACCCTGGATTGTCAAGTGTCAGAGATAGACATCTTGAGCCCTTGTCCCAGAACGTCCTCCTCTCTGATTAAGCTCTCCCCTGCCCTGTGCACTTTGAGATAGGAGAGGGCTGGTAGAATGTGTTTAGCCACGACTGAGTGGACTTTTCGAGGTTTGGATTGTGCGGCCTTTGTCTCATGCTGGTCATAATGATCATTTCCTCACAGTGGGTATTTCCTTTTCAACTGTGCGTCTTAGAGGGTGCACAGTTTCCTGCCCCTGATACGGCCATGTGAGTAGGGTTCTGAGAAGAGCTAGCAGTTAATCCATAAAGCAGAATGTCATGTTACACACACAACACACCACACACGGTGACAGACAGAGAACTGAAACCTCCTCTGATGGCCAATCTGGTATCATGATCGGATAGGCAGCAAGTGGAGGCCTCAAAATCAAAGGGCCCTGGATACCTGCAGAGATGGCCGCTGCTCATTGTATCTTTAGGACTTCAGACAGGAGATAGACAAGGAGCTGGGGGACGGCAGTCATGCCTCCTACTCCCCTTAGGAAGAGTTCATGAAGCCTAGACCGAGTTTTAGGGGAAGTGCATGTTCGGAGGTGTCTCAAATCTCAGAACCCCAGGTGGGTAGAGAGTTCTCTGGGTCAGAGGCAACTCCCTGGAGACCCCACTGAGATCCCTCCTAGGGTTTTCTCCCTTTAAGGACCCTCTTCCAATGCTAAGAAATCCTATCTCGAAACCCTTTCATCTACTCGACACGCTCTCCAGCCTATGCCCCGAGCCATGTGTTTCTTCCAATACTTCCTTGACTGTCAGATGGGAAGCCCTTTGGACCTCTCTCCATTTTTGTTCACCATTGCCTACTCTTGCATTTGGCCTACTCTCTTTAGTGCTTTCACTCTGGACGCTAGATGTCTCATCTGGCAGTTGGCTAGATACATTCACACTGGTTTCCAGACCCACACATCCTTACCTGTGAGTTGTACACCATTTTTATTCCCTAGA
>NW_006921744.1:7877922-7879549 GCF_000298275.1 Orycteropus afer afer | reverse complement strand
TGTAATGAGAGAGAATGTAATAGGGTGATAGATGGCAAGGAGTGGGTAATGAGAGTCCCCAACAACAACAACAACCTTTTATATACCTAACCCCTGCGGAAAACTATGTCTCAGAGCCTATGGTACTCCACCAGGTTGCAGTTGAGTGGCGGAGACTTGTCCAGGGTGATAAAGTGGTGAAGACAGAGGATTCTTGTGTGAAGCCCTCCCAGTGTCCTGAAAGCTGTGGACCTGGCTGAAACCAGGCCTTCTCCGGCTCCTGTGGACTTGCGTGGTTTGCTGTCACTGTGTCCAGGTATGGATGTGATGCTGGGAGAGCTGTGAATTTGGCAACGCAATGGAATTTTTAGTGTTGATTTCCATCAGGGGAGGGCCCAAGTCATGTATGCATAGTATGATGTCACTTCCTTGACAATGCAGACCAATAAAACTTGGGACATGGGTCACTGGGCAAGCAGGTGCTGGCGGCTCTTGGCCTGCCTCATTTCACTGAAGGCATTTGGTGAACCACCACGTATCCCTGTTTTCTCTGGAATTCATGAGTCGGACCCTTTCAAGTTGGTGCAGAGGCGGCTCCGCCCTCACCCCGAAGGCTCTGGCCACAATCCGCCAAAAGGAAGTTGAAGCTACCACAAGGTGTCCTGCGTCAGTGTGAGCCAGCCCAGGCCACCACTCTGATCCCTCCTAGGCAGCCCCAAAGCACTCCTCGTGGCCACACCACACCTTGTCCTCATGGGACACCAGATGACGGGCCGGGAGGAAGGGAGGATAGAAGTGACGAGGCCAAATGTTCCACTGATGAGGCAGGTTCACCTTGGGACTAACAGAGGGGAACGGGAAGGAGGGTGTCATGTGATCGATAAAGACTCGGTAGGCGTAGGTGCCAATGAAGATGATGGCAGTGGTGCTGCCTGCTAGCTAGTAGTTGTTGAGGGCATTTGGTGGCTTCATCCTCATAATGTCTCCCCATCATCGGTTCATTCTGCTGGTCATGACCAGGACTTTGCAACTGACTGGGTTGGGTGTATTGTGGGCTGAGCATCAGGGTGTGGACCAAGTAATTATCTGGTTCAAAGCTCCATTCCAGCCTATTGGGTCACCTAGGATGCTGGGACCTTAGTTTCTATCAGATATTCCAATTGACTCCCACAATTCAGGGTAGGGATTCTCTCACGTTGAGCTGGCACCTTCACTGGGAATTTGTTTGCCTCCATGACCAGCTTCTGCAGTGCAGGCCTCTGCCCATGACTGACCAGGGATTACCCTGGTTTGTCAGGGGTCAGAGGTAGACATCTTGAGCCCTTGTCCCAGGACGTCCTCCTCTCTGATTAAGCTCTCCCCTGCCCTGTGCACTTTGAAATAGGAGAGGGTTGGAAGAATGTGTTTAGCCACGACTGAGTGGCCTTTTCGAGGTTTGGATTGTCCGGCCTTTGTCTCATGCTGGCCATAATGATCATTGCCTTGCAGTGGGTATTTCCTATCCACCTGTGCGTCTTAGTGAGTGCACAATTTCCTGCCCCTGATACGGCCATGTGAGTAGGGTTCTGAGAAGAGGTAGCAGTTAACCCATAAAGCAGAATGTCATGTTGCACACCCAACACACCGCACACGATGACAGACAGAGAAC
>NW_006921744.1:7846548-7847145 GCF_000298275.1 Orycteropus afer afer | reverse complement strand
CTGGGCTACTAGGCTCCCCTGCTCCGCTGACTGGAGAGTTGCTGTCTGCCACAGGCCCCTCAGGAAAGGCATTTTACCTCAGACCACACTAATACCCTTGACTTACACCCTTGAAATAAACCAGAGCCCTCAAGGACGGGCTTTGCAGAATGACTCAGGAAGAATGTTTGGGGGGTAGTGGAAAGGCCACTTTGAGGCTCCTATGGACTCCCCATGTGGCTGTCTCCTGTGTGACTCTCCCCTGTGTGACTGCCCCTTGTATCACTGCCCTCTGTGTGGTGTGACAATGTGTGTTGTCTGACCTGAGGACTAACCCTCAGGAATTTACTGACCCTAGCACAGCAACATGCATTTTTTTTTCCCCAAAAGCCCCTTACTCAGCCTTTCACTCCCTGGGCCAGGGAAGAGTGAGTGTGAGCTGGTCTCTGAGCGTCAACATGAGAGGACCACGTGGTGAGGCTAAGGCCAGGGCAGAACAGGTGCACAGCCTGAGGAAGATGGCCTATGCCTGCTCAGGGATGGCTGAGGTTAAGGTAAGCAGGCAATGACAAGCCTGCTGCCCACATGTGGATTCTGCTCTCCAGGCTGAACGCATAG
>NW_006921744.1:7838753-7846172 GCF_000298275.1 Orycteropus afer afer | reverse complement strand
CCTTGTTCCCAGAAGGGAAGGACCTGTCTAGGGCTTGCCTTTGGGGACCAGTGTATGCACCTGGGGGGACATACAGGCCTTGTAGAGGCTGAGCCCCTGGGTCTCACCTACTGCCAATACACGCTTGCTGTTCCGTGCATGGGCTTGCTGCTTTGGGGTGTGGCCCCCTCTCCAACCTTCAAAGTGAGGGAATCCCTGGGTCAGGAGCATGTGGGGGCAGGGAGCTCAGATGCTACTTGGCTGTGCACCCCAAATAAACTCCGTGGATTCTTCCAGAAAGGATTGCTTGGTGGAAGCAGGACCTTATTGCTGTTCTTCCCCACATGGGGGCAGACGTCTCTTGTTGATTGAAAAGAACCACATGAGGGACCACTGCCTCCCATACTGTGAGGGCAGGTTAAATTGGCAGCACGTACCCATGGCAAAACTCGTGGGTGAGTGGTCACTCAGGGCCCTCCAGCCTTTGTCCTCCCCTACCCCTCACCTTGGCTGTCCACTTCCCTCCTGCTCACAATGACCTGGCACTGGATTTTGTGAAACTAGCAACTGCTCAGTGTGCCTGGCCGCCTGAACAAAGAATGCAGTGGGACACGGAGAACAGACAGGCACCCACACTTATTTAGGCGGGGTCCAAATCAGGGTGTCAGCCATGTTGGTTGCTTCTGGAAAGGCTGTTAGATGGGTTCAGTCCAGGTGTGGTTTTGATCTTGTTGTTATTATGTGCCGTCGAGTTGGACTCGACTCATACAGACTCCTCCTTTGGTTTCCTAGGCAGTATCTCTACAGAAATATATTGCCCAACCTTCCTACTGGTGGGTTTGAACCACCAGCCTTCTGGTTAGCAGTCAAATGTTTTAAGCACTATGCCACCAGAGCTCCTCAGCCCGGGTGTGGGCAGTGGGAACACTGAGGATGCTGGTGATCTCAATCCTCAATGTCTTGAGATGACCTCCTCACTGGAGTGTTTTCCTGTAGCCCCCCACTGAGTGCCATTCCTTCAGGGTCATCACCTGTGAGGATGGGTGTGCACCCTGCCTGACACCTGGGGTTTGATTCCGGAGCATGAGGTTAGTTTCCATGCGGAGAACTCAGCATGCCCTCCAGAAGGCCTTGGGGCAAGGAGCTGGGCAGGGCTGTTTGAGGGGCCCCTGTTCTGGTGTTCCAGAGGTGAGAAACTTCATCCACAGCTGGGGGATCACACCCGGGGTGACCGCATGCTTCGTTGATGCCATGCATCCTCGTATACCAGGCTCAGCTGCAGCACGGACATTTGGTGGCTGGTGGCTGGTGGCTGGTGGCTAGTGTCTGGAGCAACCCTCTCTCCCCTCATCCCTGAGCCCCAGCCTGATGGTAGCCCAGCTCAGTCCCAGAGCCCCAGTCTGAGGGCGGTCAATATCTGCCTCTGAGCTCAAGCCTGAGGGTGAGTTCAAGCCACACAAAGGGGTGTCCCTTCCTTGACAGAGGAGTGCATCGTGAAGGGGTGCCCAGGGAAGGCTTCAAGAAGAACTCTGAAGGCTTGGCCCCTCCTCTCAAAAGGCCCAAGGAAGAGTAGCCCAAAAGGGTGCCTGGGGCAGGCTCCAAGGGGCATCACGAAGGGGTAGCCACTCCACAGGAGAGGAAGGGCACTCTGAAGGAGTGCCTGGGGCAGGCTTCAAGGTGCACCCCAAAGGGGTGACCCCTCCTCGGGAGAGGAGGTGAACCACAATCGGTTGCCCAAGGTAGGCTTCACGTGGCAGCCCGAAGGGTTGACCTCTCTCTGGGAGAGCAGGGCCACCCTGAAGGGGTGCCCATGGCGGGCTCCATGGTGCACTCCAAGGGGGTGGGCTTTCCTGTCTTGAAGCCTGTGGAGGGGGAACCAAAAGGGGAGGCCAGGTAAGGTTTCAAGGGGCACCCGGAATGGGTAGGCCCTCTCCGGATGAGGGGGGTCACCCCAAAAGGGTGTCTAAGCAGGCTCCATGGGGCACCCTGAAGGGGTGGTCCCTCCTCTCATGAGGCCTGAGGAAGGGCACTCCAGGGGGGTAGACCTTCCTCTCATGAGGCCCAAGGATGTGCACCAGAAGCAGTGTGAAGGGCCGACTTCATGGGACACCCTGAAGGATTGGGCCCTCCTCTCATGAGGGCTGTGGAGGTGACCTCGAATGGGTGCCTGGGAGAGGCTCCAAGGGACATACAAAAGGATTGGTCCCTCCTCTCATGAGCCCCGAGGAGGGGAAACCTGAAGGGGTGCCTGAGGCAGGCTCCAAGGGCACTCCAAAGGGGTTTCCCCAAATCTGGAGACTAAGGGCACCAAGAAGTGGTGCCCAGGGCAAGCTCCAAGAGGCACCCCGAAGGGGTGGACCCTCCTCTCTTTAGGCCTAAGGAGTGGCACTCAGAACAGGTGCCCAGGACAGGCTCCAAGGGGTATCCTGACAGTGAGACCCCTCCTCGAGAGAGGAGGAGTACCACAAAAGGGTGCCTGGGTCAGGCTGCAAGGAGCACCTGGAATGGGTAGCCCCTTCATGGGAGAAGAGAAGTACCATGAAAGGGTACCTGGGGCAGCCTCCAAGGCATACCCCAAAATAGTGTCCCCTCCTCTCACGAAGCCCGAGGAGCAATAACCTGAAGGGGTGCCCTTGGTAGGTTTCAAGGGGAACCTCAAAGGGTGGGCCCTCCTCTGGAGTGTAGGGGCACCCCAAAGCAGTGTCCAGGGAAGGATTCAAGGGGCACCTCGAAGGGGTGTCCCCTCTTTGAGAGAGGTGCAGCACCACAAAGGTTTTCCTGGGCAGATTTCAAAAGGCACCATGATATGGAGACCCTTCCTCTCAAGAGGCCCGAGGTGGGGTACCCCATATTGGTAGACCCTCCTCTCATGAGCACCAAGGAGGTGCACCACAAAATGTGCCAAGGGCAGGTTTCAAGGGGCATCCCAAAGGGGTGGCACCTCCTTGGGAAGGGAGGGTCACCATGAAAGGGTGCCCGAGGCAGGCTTCAAGTGCACTCTGAAGAGGTGGACCCTCCTCAGGAGAAGAGGGTCACCCCAAAGAGGAGCCTGGGACAGAGTCCAAGGGTACCCCAAAAGGGTGGCCCTACCTCTCATAATACCAGAGGAAGGGCACCCTGAAGTGCTGCCTGGGGCAGACTTCAAGGGGCACCCCAAAGAGATGGCCCATCTTCTGGAGACATGGGGCATCATGAAGGGTTGCCCAGGGCAGGATTTAAGGGACACTCGAAGGGGTGGTCCCTGGTCTCATGAGTTCTGAGGAGGGGAACCCTGTAGGGGTCCTGGATAAGGATTCAAGGGGCACCCCGAAGGGGTGGGCCCTTTTTATCAGAGTGGCACCCCAAAAGTGTGCCCAGGGCAGAATTCAAGGGGCACCCCAAAGGGGTGGCCCTTCCTCGGGGGAGGGGGAGGCACAACCCGAAGCGATGTTTGGGGTAAACTTCAAGGAGCACCATGAAGGGGTGACTCCTTCTCAGGAGAGGAAGTGCACCACAATGGGTTGCCCAGGGCAGGCTTCAAGCAGCACCCCGAAGTGTTAGACTCTCAATGGAAGAGGAGGGGCACTCCGAATGGGTGCCAATGGCAGTTTTCAAGGGGCACCCCAAAGGGGTGGGCCCTCCTCTCTTGAAATCCAAGGAGGGGCAACCAAAGGGGAGCCCAGGTAAGGCTTCAAGGGGCACCACGAAGGGGTGGACCCTCCTTTGGAGAGGAGGTACACCACAACGGAATACTCAGGGCAGGCTTCATGCGTGACCCCAAAGGGTTGGCCTCCCCACAGTAGAGGAGGGGCAAACTGAAGGGGTGCCTGGCAGGCTTCAAGGGGCATGCCAAAGGGGTCAGCCCTCCTCTCTTGAAGCCCAAAGAGGGGCAACCCAAAAGGGAGCCCAAGTAAGGCTTCAGGGGGCACCCTGAATGGGTGGGCACTCTTCAAGTGAGGAGGGTCACCCTGAAAGGGTAACTAGGGCACGCTTCAAGAACCACCCAGAAGGTGTAGCCCCTCCTTGGGAGGGGAGGGGCACCCCGTAGGGTTGTCTTGGGCATGCTTCAAGGGGCACCCCGAAGTAGTGGCACCTCCTCATTTGAGGCCTGAGGAAGGGAACCTGAAAGGGGGCCCGGGTAAGATTCAAGGGGCACCACAAAGGTGTGGGCCCACCTCGGGAGTGTAGAGGCACCCCAAAGATGTGCCCAGGGAAGACTTCAAGGAGCACCCCAAATGGTACCGGGGCAGGCACCAAGTGGCACCCCAAAAGGGTGTTCTATCCTCAGGAGAGGAGGGTCACCATGAAAATGTGCCCAAGGCAGGGTCCAAGGGCCACCCCGAAGGGATGGACACTCCTCAGAGAAGAGGTCATCCGGAAGGTGTGCCTAGGACAGGCTCCAAGGTCACCCCGAAAGGGTGGCCCCTCCTCGGGAGAAGAGGGTCACCCTGAAGGGAAACATGGAGCAGGCTCCCAGGCGCACCCCAAATGTGTGGTCCCTACTCTCATGAGGCCAGAGAAGGGGCACCCTGAAGGAGTGCATGGGGAAGGCTTCAAGGGGCACCCCAAAGGTATAGTCCCACATCAGGAAGGAGGGGCACTCTGGAAGTGTGTCTGGAGCAGGCTTCAAACTGCATCCCGAAGGAGTTTCCCCTCCACGGAATAGGAGGGCCAGACCGAAGGGTTGCTTGGGACTGGCTTCAAGGGGCACCCCGAGGGAGTGGCCCCTCTTTTGGAGAGGAAGGGCACCCCAAAGGGTTGCACAGGGCAGGCATCAAGGGACACCGTGAAGTCATGGGAACTCCTCAAGAGAGGAGGTGCACCCCAAAGCGGTGCCCGGGGAAGGCTCCAAGGGGCACAAATTGAAGAGGAATGGTGTGGCATTCATCATCCCAAAAGATGTTTTAAGATCTGTCCTGAAGTACAATGCTGTCAATGATAGGATACCATCCACATGCCTACAAGGAAGACTTGTTAATAACTTCTATTATTCAAATTTATGCACCAACGCCCAAAGCCAAAGTTGAGGAAATTGAAGATTCTTGTCAACATCTGCAGTCTGAAATGGACCGGACGTTCAATCAGGATGTGTTACTTATCACTGGTGACTGGAATGCAAAGGTTAGAAATAAAGAAGAATTACCAGTAGTTGGAAAATTTGGCCTTGGTGACAGAAATAATGCTGGAAATTGCATGGGAGAATTTTGCAAGACCAATGACTTATTCATTGCAAATAACTTTTGTTAACAACACAAATGGCGGCTTTACACGTGGACTTCACCAGATGGAATACACAAGAAAGTCGATGAAAGAGGGGAAGGTCTTGTACGAGATGGATTGACTAGGGGGCTGTGAAGACGAGCTCAAGTACAGCAAGAATCATGAAGCTGGCACAGGCATGGCCAGTATTTCATTCTGTTGTCCATAGGGTTGCTATGAGTCAGATACAACTCGATGTCACATAACAACCACAAAAAAATGTTTGAGAAAAAACACTTGATCAAGGGAGGAACATGGGGTGATCGGTTCCTTCCTGGAGCCCAAGCTTTAAAAAACAAACAAACAAAAAACGCTACAATGGACAGCTTGGGTCAGCTGGAGAGAACCAAATCTGGTGGTTTACTGGGGAATAGTTCTGTGTCGTGATAGACATGGGGGCTTCCTTGCTCTTCAGAGAAAATCAGAAGGTTCTGGGCTGATGTGTCATGAGTCCACTCTTACTTTCCAATGGGTCAGCACAACCAAAAAGGTAGAGTGAGGCCCGGATCCTGTAGGGCAGAATTGTTACAGCAGGTGAATGTGGGTGAAGGGCCCACGAGGTCAGCAGGTCTAATTTCTCAATGAAACTCTGGACTAGCTGTTCTCATTCCCTACCCCTGCACAGGAAGCCACTTAGAGCACCACTCTCCTTGATGTCACAGCCTCTGGGTCAGGGGTCTGGGTGCCGTGGAGCTTCTCAGGGTGTCCAGGCAGCAATCTGTGTGTTGGCCAGGCTGTGTTCATTTCTGGACCTCGGGAGCATCTTCTGGTAAGATTCAGCTCCTGTGGTTGCAGGACTGAAGCCCCAGCCCTAGAGGTCCCCTCTCTCTTTGGCTGACCCACACACATCCACCAGCCTCTCAAGGGGTGTGGGATCCTCATGGTCCTTAGTCCACTCAGCACCCTCATGGGGCCTGCACCCCAGTGACCCCCAGCATCACATTCTGCATCCAGGACTCAGGGCTCCATGAGGCCTCTCGATTCACCCCTCAGGTGGCCATGTTGAACATAATGCATGTACCGAAACCAGAATGGTTCAAATGGGACTTCTTGCCCCATCCTACCCAGCCCCACTCAGTCAGCCTGGCCTGTGAGTCCCCCAACACCCTACCCACCCTCACTCTGCCCCTTCCCACTGTTCCCACCCCATGTCAAGCAGCCTTGTCTGTGTCTACCACTCCATGTCCCTTCCAGTTCCCCAAGATGTCTGTGTTAGTTTTCCAGGGACATTACAAAACAGTGCAATTTTGATGGCACACTGGTTAAGCACTCATCTGCCAACCAGAAAGCTGTCATTTTGCACTCCCAGCCACTCCATGGAAGAAAGATGAGGCAGTCTGCTTCCATGAAGATTGACAAACTTGGAAACTCTGGGGGAAGTTCCACTCTGTCCTCTAGGGGCACTGTGAGACAAAACAGACTCCAAGGTACTGGGTTTAGTTTTTTAGCTACAACAAGGTACCACAAACCAGGGACCTAAAAGGACAGGTTCTGGAGGCAGAAGCCTGAATTCCGGCATCAACAGGGCTGCACGTTCAACAGGGGCTCCAAGGCAGAGGCCTTTCCATCTCCTCCAACTTCTGGGGCTGCAGGCAATCCTTGGCCTTGTTCCTGGTTTGGGGACACAATCAGGGTTGGGTAGCATCTGTGACCACAGGTGGCTTACAAACTGAGAAAGACTAGGAAAAAGGAGGAGGCCGTCCACTTCTCAAATAATTGGCCAGGGAAAACCTGATGAATAGCAAAGAAACACTGTTTGATACACTACTTTGTGCAACTTTACAAATAGTCTGGTTAGGTTAGAAGGCTCTCAAAATTGGACTGTGAAAGAGCTGCATCATCTGGGTAAACCCAGCCTTATTCCTATGGATAAGGTAAAGCTTTAAAGACCTCCATTTGCTGATGTGGCACCACTCAAATTGAAGAGAAATAGCTGCAGATATCCATTAATCATCAGAACATGGAATGTATGAAGTATGAATCTAGGAAAATTGGAAGTTGTCAACAATGAAATGGAACACATAAAGATTGATATCCTCGGCATTAGTGAGCTGAAATGGACTGGTTTTGGCCATTTTGAACCAGACAGCCATGTGATCTACTATGCGGAGAATGAGAGTTTGAAGAAGAATGGTGTGACATTCATTATCAAAAAGGATGTTTGAAGATCTGTCCTGGAGTACAATGCTGTCAGTGATAGGA
>NW_006921744.1:7810249-7815096 GCF_000298275.1 Orycteropus afer afer | reverse complement strand
AACCAAGTGAAAATGCTGTAAGGTGTAAATCACTTACAAACACATGTATCAGAGTGACCGCAACAACATTTTTTAACTCAGTCAGAGAATGTATATGTCACTCTGTCAAACGTGTATATCAAGTTTCTGTTTAAAAAGTAGTAAAAACATGATACCATCATTGACCTTAGCAAGTGCAATGGAAAATCCATGTTTAATCTAGGTGAAGTGAATCTCACTTTGCTTTCTCCTGAAAACAAAGTATAAATATGTTTGTCATGTACAACTCAAGGATAATTTCAAGAAATTGCAATGTTCTACTCATGTGAAAGTAAATGAAAGGGAGTTACCACACTTTCTGAACGTAAACAGACAATGTAAGTGTATCATTCAAAGCCATGTAAATCATGTTACTGTTCAAATCGATAGGAAAACAAGTATTCGTCAACCTACATTTTAGCAGGAAATGGTTAAAATGTACAATTCAGATCAAAGGAAGTGAATCGCACATTGCATTCAACTAACACAAAGATATAGGAAATACCTTTTATAAATCAAATGAAAATGCTGTAAGATGTAATTTTCTTACAATCTCATGTATCAGAGTGGCCGGAATAACACTGTCAACTCAATCAGAGAATGTATTTGTAATTTTGTCAAGTGTGTATATTAAATTTCTGTTTTAAATGCCAAAACAATATGATGCCTTCAATTCACTTTAACATGTGCAACTCGAAAACACGTGTTTAGTCTATGGGAAATGAATGATACTTTGCTTTCTACTGAAACAAAAGTATATATAAGTTTGTCATGTCTAAATCAAGGATAATTTCAAGAAATTGCTATGTTCTTCTCTTTTGAAAGTACCTGAACAGGAGTTACCCCACTTTGTTAAGCTGAACAGAGAATGTCCTTGTATCATTCAGAGCCATGTCAATCATGTTAGTGTGCAAAAATTATAGCAAAGCAATTGTTTGTCAACCTACATTTTAGCAGTAAATGGTTAAAATGTACGATTTAGATCAAAGGATGTGTATCGCGCATTGCAATCTACTAACAAGATATGCCAAATACATGGTGGAAATCAAGTGAAAATGCAGGACGTTGTAAATATCTTACAAACATATGTATCAGAGAAGCAGCATTGAAACTTTATTAACTCTATTAGAGAATGACTATGTAATTTTGTCAAGTGTATATTAAAATTCTTTTGAAAACTTAGATAAAATATGGTGCTTTCAACTAACCTTAGCAAGTGTAACTGGAAAACACATGTTTCATCTAGGTGAAGTGAATCACACTTTGCTTTCTACTGAAACCAAAGTATAAATAAAGTTTGCCATGTCTAAATCAAGGATAAAGTACCTGAAAGGGAGTTACCACACTTTGTTAACCTATTCAGAGAATGTACGTGTATCCTTCGGAACCCTGGAAATCATGTTACTGTTCCCATCTATAGGAAAACAAGTATTCGTCAACCTACATTTTAGCAGTAAATGCTTAAAATGTACAATTGATATCAAAGAAAGTGAATCGCACATTGAGTTCGACTAACACATAGATATGTGAAATAAGTTTTGTAAATCAAGTGAAAATGCTGTAAGATGTAAATGTCTTACAAACGCATGTATCAGAGTGGCCGGAATAACACTTTGTCAACTCAGTCAGAGAATGGATATGTAATTTTGTCAAATGTATATATTAAGTTTCTGTTGTAAATGCCAAAAAATATATGATGCCTTCAATTCACCTTAACAAGTGCAACTGGAAAACCCATGCTTAATATATTGGAAATGAATCACACTTTGATTTCTACTGAAACAACAGTATATATAAGTTTGTCATGTCTAAATCAAGGATAATTTCAAGAAATTGCAATGTTCTACTCTTTTGAAAGTATATGAAAGGGATTTACCACACTTTGTTAAGCTAATCAGAGAATGTACGTGTTTCATTCAGAACCATGTAAATCATGTTACTTTTCCAAAACTATAGCAAAACAAGTCTTGGTCAACCTACATTTTAGCATGAAATGGTTAAAATGTACAATTAAGGTCAAAGGAAGTGTATCGCACATTGCAATCAACTAAAACAAAGATATGTCACATACGTGGTGGAAATCAAGTGAAAATGCTGGAAGTTGTAAATCTCTTACAAACGCATATATCAGAGCGGCATCAACGACACTTTGTTAACTCTATTAGAGAATGTATATGTAATATTGTCAAATGTGTATATTAATTTTCTCTTGAATACATAGATAAAATATGGTGCTTTCAACGTACTTTAGCAAATGTAACTAGAAAACACATGTTTAGTTTCCATGAAGTGAATCTCATCGTGCTGTCTACTGAAACCAAAGTGTAAGTAAGTTTGTCGTGTCTAAATCAAGGATAGTTTCATCAAATTGCAATGTCCTCCTCTTTTGAATGTACCTAAAAGGGAGTCACCCCACTTACTAAAGCTATTCAGAGAATATCCTTGCATCATTCGGAACCATGTAAATCATGTTGGTGTCCAAAAATTAGGGCAAACAAGTATTTGTCAACCTACATTTAAGCAGAGAGTGCTTAAAATGGACAATTTACATCAAAAGCATTGAATCCAAAATCCATTCAACTAAAACAAAGATATGTGAAATGCTCATGCTTTGTTCACCAGGTGAAAATGCTCAAAGGAGTGAATCTCTTAAAAACGCATGGATCATAGTGGCAACAACAATAATTTGTTTACTCAATCACAGAATGTATATGTAAATTTCTCAAATGTGTATATTAATTTTCTGTTGAAATCTTAGAAATACGTATAGTGCCCTCAATTTACTTTAGCAAGTGCAAATGGAAAGCACAGGTTTAATCTAGGTGAAGTGAATCTCACTTTGCTTTCTCCTGAAAACAAAGTATAAATATGTTTGTCATGTTCAACTCAAGGATAATTTCAAGAAATTGCAATGTTCTACTCATGTGAAAGTAAATGAAAGGGAGTTACCACACTTTCTGAATGTAAACAGACAATGTACGTGTATCATTCAGAGCCATGTAAATCATGTTAAAGTTCAAATCGATAGGAAAACAAGTATTCATCAACCTACATTTTAGCAGGAAATGGTTAAAATGTACAATTCAGATCAAAGAAAGTGAATCGCACATTGAGTTCAACTAACACAAAGGAATAGGAAATACCTTTTGTAAATCAAGTGAAAATGCTGTAAGATGTAAATGTCTTACAAACGCATGTATCAGAGTGGCTGGAATAACACTGTCAACTCAATCAGAGAATGTATTTGTAACTTTGTCAATAGTGTATATTAACTTTCTGTTGGAAACGCAAAAACAATATGATGCCTTCAATTCACCTTAACATGTGCAACTCCAAAACACGTGTTTAGTCAATGGAAAATGAATGATACTTTGCTTTCTACTGAAACAAAAGTATATATAAGTTTGTCATGTCTAAATCAAGGATAATTTCAAGAAATTGCTATGTTCTTCTCTTTTGAAAGTACCCGAACAGGAGTTACCCCACTTTGTTAAGCTAAACAGAGAATGGACTTGTATCATTCAGAGCCATGTAAATCATGTTAGTGTGCAAAAATTATAGAAAAACAAGTATTCGTCAACCTACATTTTAGAAGTAAATGGTTAAAATGAACGATTTAGATCAAAGGATGTGTATCGCAAATTGCAATCAACTAACACAAAGATATGTTAAATACGTGGTAAAAATCAAGTGAAAATCCGGAAGTTGTAAATCTCTTAGAAACACATGTATCAGAGCGGCAGCAATGAAACTTTATTAACTTTATTAGAGAATGACTATGTGATTTTGTCAAGTGTATATTAAAAATCTTTTGAAAACTTAGATGAAATATAATGCTTTCAACTAAACTTAGCAAGTGTAACTGGAAAACACATGTTTCATCTAGGTGAAGTAAATGACACTTTGCTTTCGACTGAAACCAAAGTATAAATAAAGTTTGCCATGTCTAAATCAAGTATAAAGTACCTGAAAGGGAGTTACCACACTTTGTTAACCTATTCAGAGAATGTACGTGTATCTCTTGGAACCCCGTAAATCATGTTACTGTTCCCATCTATAGGAAAACAATTATTCGTCAACCTACATTTTAGCAGTAAAGGGTTAAAATTTACAATTCAGATCAAAGGAAGTGAATCGCACATTGAGTTTGACTAACACATAGATATGTGAAATAAGTTTTGTAAATCAAGTGAAAATGCTGTAAGATGTAAATGTCTTACAAACTCATGTATCAGAGTGGCCGGAATAACACTTTGTCAACTCAGTCAGAGAATGGATATGTAATTTTGTCAAACGCATATATTAAGTTTCTGTTGGAAATGCCAACAAATATATGATGCCTTCAATTCACCTTAACAAGTGCAACTGGAAAACATATGCTTAATATATTGGAAATGAATCACACTTTGCTTTCTATTGAAACAACAGTATATATAAGTTGTCATGTCTAAATCAAGGATAATTTCAAGAGATTGCAATGTTCTACTCTTTTGAAAGTATATGAAAGTGATTTACCACACTTTGTTAAGCTAATCAGAGAATGTACGAGTATCCTTCAGAACAATGTAAATCATGTTTCTGTTCCAAAACTATAGCAAAACAAGTCTTGGTCAACCTACATTTTAGCAGGAAATGGCTAAAATGTACAATTAAGGTCAAAGGATGTTTATTGCACATTGCAATCAACTAACATAAAGATATGTCAAATACGTGGTGGAAATCAAGTGAAAATGCTGGAAGTTGTAAATCTCTTACAAACGCATGTATCTGAGTGGCAGCAACGACACTTTGTTAACTCCATTAGAGAATGTATATGTAATATTGTCAAA
>NW_006921744.1:7808005-7809769 GCF_000298275.1 Orycteropus afer afer | reverse complement strand
ATGGATCATAGAGACAACAACAATAATTTGTTTACTCAATCACAGAATGTATATGTAAATTTCTCAAATGTGTATATTAATTTTCTGTTGAAAGCATAGAAATACTTATGGTGCTCTCAATTTACCTTAGCAAGCGCAACTGGAAAACACATGTTTAAACTAGGTGAAGTGAATTCCACTTTGCTTTCTACTGAAACCAGAGTATAAAGAAGTTTCTCATGTCTAAAGCAAGGATAAAATACCTGAAATGGAGTTACCACACTTCTTTAACTTAATCAGAGAACGTACGTGTATCATTCGGAACCATGTAAATCATGTTACTGTTCAAAAACTATAGCAAAACAAGGATTCTTCAACCTACATTTTAGCAGGCAAGGGCTACAATGTACAATTTACATCAAAAGAATTGAATGACACATGGCATTCATCCTACACAAAGCGATGTTAAAAATTTACGTTTTGTAAACCAAGTGAAAATGCTGTAAGGTGTAAATCACTTACAAAAACATGTATCAGAGTGACCGCAACATTTGTTAACTCAATAGGAGAATGTATACGTAACTCTGTCAAACATGTCTATCAAGTTGAAAAAGTAGTAAAAACACGATACCTTCTTTTCAACTTAGCAAGTGCAACCGGAAAACCCATGTTTAATCTTGGTGAAGTGAATCACACGTTCCTTTCTCCTGAAAACAAAGTATAAATATGTTTGTCATGTCCAACTCATGGATATTTCAAGAAATTGCAATGTTCTACTCGTTTGAAAGTAAATGAAAGGCAGTTACCCCACTTTCTGAACCTAAACAGAGAATGTACGTGTATCATTCAGAACCTTGTAAATCATGTTACTGTACAAATCGATAGGAAAACAAGTATTTGTCAAGCTACATTTTAGCAGTAAATGGTTAAAATGTACAATTCAGATCAAAGGAAGTGAAACACACATTGAGTTCAACTAAAACAAAGGTATAGGAAATATGCTTTGTAATTTAAGTGAAAATGCTGTAAGATGTAAATGTCTTACCAAGCCATGTATCAGAGTGGCCGGAATAACACTGTCAACTCAATCAGAGAATGTATTTGTAACTTTGTCAATAGTGTATATTGTTTCTGTTGAAACGCCAAAACAATATGATGCCTTCAATTCACCTTGAAATGTGCAACTCGAAAACACGTGTTTAGTCTATGGGAAATGAATGATACTTTGCTTTCTATTGAAACAAAAGTATATATAAATGTGTCATGTCTAAATCAAGGATAATTTCAAGAAATTTCTATGTTCTTCTCTTTTGAAAGTACCCGAACAGGAGTTACCCCACTTTGTTAAGCTAAACAGAGAATGTACTTGTATCATTCAGAGCCATGTAAATCATGTTAGTGTGCAAAAACTATAGCAAAACAAGTAATCGTCAACCTACATTTTAGCAGTTAATGGTTAAAATGGACGATTTAGATCAAAGGATGTATATCGCACATTGAAATCAACTAACATAATGATATGTCAAATACGTGGTAGAAATCAAGTGAAAATATGGGACGTTGTAAATCTCTTGTAAACACATGTATCAGAGTGCCAGCAATGAAACTTTACTCGATTAGAGAATGACTATGTAATTATGTCAAGTGTTTATTAAAATTCTTTTGAAAACTTAGATAAAATATGGTTCTTTCTACTAACCTTAGCAAGTGTAACTGGAAAACACCTGTTTCATCTAGGTGAAGTGAAGCACACTTTGCTTTTGACTGAAACCAAAGCATAAATGA
>NW_006921744.1:7804989-7807449 GCF_000298275.1 Orycteropus afer afer | reverse complement strand
TTACCACACTTTGTTAAGCTAATCAGAGAATGTACATGTATCCTTCAGAACCATATAAATCATGTTACTGTTCCAAATCTATAGCAAAACAAGTCTTGGTCAACCTACATTTTAGAAGGAAATGATTAAAATGTGCAATTAAGATCAAAGGAAGTGCATCGCATATCGCATCAACTAACACAAAGATATGTCAAATACATGGTGGAAATCAAGTGAAAATGCTGGAAGTTGTAAATCTCTTACAAACACATGTATCAGAGCAGCATCAACGACATTTTGTTAACTCCATTAGAGATGTGTATGTAATATTGTCAAATGTGTATATTAAGTTTCTTTTGAATACGTAGATAAAATATGTACCTTAGCAAATGTAACTGGAAAACACATGTTTAGTTTCCGTGAAGTGAATCGCATCTTGCTTTCTACTGAAACCAAAGTGTAAATAAGTTTGTCATGTCTAAATCAAGGATAGTTTCAGGAAACTGCAATGTCCTCCTCTTTTGAAAGTACGAGAAAGGGAGTTACCCCACTTACTTAACCTAATCAGAGAACGTACTTGTATCATTTGGAACCATGTAAATCATGTTATTGTCCAAAAATTATGGCAAAACAAGTATTTGCCGACTTACATTTTAGCAGGGAGTGGTTAAAATGGACAATTTACATCAAAAGCATTGAGTCGCACAAAGCATTCAACTAAAACAAAGATATGTGAAATGCTCACGCTTTGTTTACCAGGTGAAAATGCTCAAAGGAGTGAATCTCTTACAAACGCATGGATCATAGTGACAACAACAATAATTTTTTTTACTCAATCACAGAATGTATATGTAAATTTCTCCAATGTGCATATTAATTTTCTTTTGAAAGCTTAGAAATACGAATGGTGCCTTCAATTTACCTTAGCAAGTGCAACTGGAAAACACATGTTTAATCTAGGTGAAGTGAATTCCACTTTGCTTTCTACTGAAACCAGAGTATAAAGAAGTTTCTCATGTCTAAAGCAAGGATAAAATACCTGAAAGGGAGTTACCCCACTTCTTTAACCTAATCAGAGAATGTACGTGTATCATTCGGAACCATGTAAATCATGTTACTGTTCAAAAACTATCACAAAACAGGGATTCGTCAACCTACGTTTTAGCAGGCAATGGCTACAATGTACAATTTACATCCAAAGTATTGAATGACACATAGCATTCATCCAACAGAAAGCGAAGTTAAAAATTTACGTTTTGTAAACCAAGTGAAAATGCTGTAAGGTATAAATCACTTACAAACACATGTATCAGAGTGGCCGCAACAACATTTGTTAACTCAGTCAGAGAATATATGCGTAACTCTGTCAAACGTGTATATCAAGTTTCTGTTGAAAAAGTAGTAAAAACACGATACCTTCTTTTCAACTTAGCAAGTGCAAAGGAAACCCATGTTTAATCTAGGTGAACTGAATCACACTTTTCTTTCTCCTGAAAAGAAAGAATAAATATGTTTGTCATGTCCAATTCAAGGATAATTTCAAGAAATTGCAATGTTCTACTTGTTGGAAAATAAATGAAAGGGAGATACCACACCTTCTGAACCTAAACAGAGAATGTACGTGTATCATTCAGAGCCCTGTAAATCATGTTACTGTTCAAATCGATAGGAAAACAAATATTCGTCAACCTACATTTTAGCAGTAAATGGTTAAGATGTACAATTCAGATCAAAGGAAGTGACTCGCACATTGAGTTCAACTAACACAAAGATATAGGAAACACACTTTGTAAATCAAGTGAAAATGCTGTAAGATGTAAATGTCTTACCAACCCATGTATCAGAGTGGCCGGAATAACACTGTCAACTCAATCAGAGAATGTATTTCTAACTTTGTCAAGCGTGTATATACTTTCTGTTGGAAACGCCAAGACAATATGATGTCTTCAATTCAGGTTAACAAGTGCAACTCGAAAACACGTGTTTACTCTATGGGAAATGAATGATACTTTGCCTTCTACTGAAACAAAAGTATATATAAGTTCGTCATGTCTAAATCAAGGATAATTTCAAGAATTTGCTATGTTCTTCTCTTTTGAAAGTACCCGAACAGGAGTTAGCCCACTTTGTTAAGGTAAATAGACAATGTACGTGTATCATTCAGAGCCATGTAAATCATGTTAGTGTGCAAAAACTATAGCAAAACAAGTATTCATCAACGTACATTTTAGCAATAAATGGTTAAAATGTACGATTTAGATCAAAGGATGTGTATCGCACATTGAAATCAACTAACACAAAGATATGTCAAATACGTGGTAGAAATCAAGTGAAAATGTGGGACGTTGTAAATCTCTTACAAACACATGTATCAGAACGGCAGCAATGAAACTTTATTTACTCTATTAGAGAATGACTATGTAATTTTGTCAAGTGTATATTAAAATTCTTTTGAAAACTTAGATAAAATATGGTGCTTTC
>NW_006921744.1:7799367-7804315 GCF_000298275.1 Orycteropus afer afer | reverse complement strand
TTTAGCAGGAAATGATTAAAATGTACAATTAATATCAAAGGAAGTGTATCGCACATTGCAATCAACTAACACAAAGGTATGTCAAATACGTAGTGGAAATCAAGTGAAAATGCTGGAAGTTGTAAATCTCTTACAAACGCATGGATCAGAGCGGCAGCAACGACACTTTGTTAGCTCCATTAGAGAATGTATATGTAATATTGTCAAATATGTATATTAAGTTTCTCTTGAATACGTAGATAAAATATGGTGCTTTCAACGTACCTTAGGGAATCTAACTGGAAAACACATTTAGTTTCCGTGAAGTGAATCCCATCTTGCTTTCTACTGAAACCAAAGTGTAAACAAGTTTGTCATGTCGAAATCAAGGATAGTTTCATCAAATTGCAATGTCCTCGTCTTTTGAAAGTACCTGAAAGGGGGTTACCCAACTTACTTAACCTAAGCAGAGAATGTCCTTGTATCATTAGGAACCATGTAAATCAGGTTACTGTCCAAAAATTATGGCAAAACAAGTATTTGTCAACCTACATTTTAGCAAGGAGTGGTTAAAATGGACAATTTACATCAAAAGCATTGATTCGCACAAAGCATTCAATTAAAACAAAGATATGTGAAATGCTCACGATTTGTTCACCAGGTGAAAATGCTCAAAGGAGTGAATCTCTTACACATGCATGGATCATAGAGACAACAACAATAATTTGTTTACTCAATCACAGAATGTATATGTAAATTTCTCAAATGTGTATATTAATTTTCTGTTGAAAGCTTAGAAATATGTATGGTGCCCTCAATTTACCTTAGCAAGTGCAATTGGAAAGCACATTTTTAATCTAGGTGAAGTGAATCCCACTTTGCTTTCTACTGAAACCAAAGTACAAAGAAGTTTCTCATGTCTAAAGCAAGGATAAAATACCTGAAAGGGAGTTACCAAAATTTGTTAACCTAATCAGAGAATGTACGTGTATCATTCGGAACCATGTAAATCATGTTATTGTTCAAAAACTATCGCAAAACCAGGAATCGTCAACCTACATTTTAGCAGGCAATGGCTACAATGTACAATTTATATCCAAAGAATTGAATGACACATGGCATTCATCCAACAGAAAGCTATGTTAAAAATTTACGTTTTGTAAACCAAGTGAAAATGCTGTAAGGTATAAATCACTTACAAACACATGTATCAGAGTGGCCACAACAACATTTGTTAACTCAGTCAGAGAATGTATACATAACTCTGTCAAATGTGTATATCAAGTTTCTGTTGAAAAAGTAGTAAAAACACGATACCTTCTTTTCAACTTAGCAAGTGCAACCAGAAACCCATGTTTAATCTAGGTGAACTGAATCACACTTTGCTTTCTCCTGAAAAGAAAGTATAAATATGTTTGTCATGTCCAACTCAAGAAAAATTTCAAGAAATTGCAATGTTCTACTCGTTTGAAAATAAATGCAAGGGAGTTACCACACTTTCTGAACCTACACAGAGAATGTACGTGTATCATTCAGAGCCCTGAAAATCATGTTGCTGTTCAAATTGATAGGAAAACAAGTATTCGTCAACCTACATTTTAACAGTAAATGGTTAAAATGTACAATTCAGATCAAAGGAAGTGAATCGCACATTGAGTTCAACTAACACAAAGATATAGGAAATAGGATTTGTAAATCAAGTGAAAATGCTGTAAGATGTAAATGTCTTACAAACCCATGTATACAGTGCCTGGAATAACACTGTCAACTCAATCAGAGAATGTATTTGTAACTTTGTCAAGCATGTATATTGTTTCTGTTGGAAACGCCAAAACAATATGATGCCTTCAATTCACCTTAACAAGAGTGACTGGAAAACACATGTATAGTCTAAGGGAAATGAATCACACTTTGCTTTCTACTGAAAGAAAAGTATATATAAGTTTGTCATGTCTAAATCAAGGATAATTTCAACAAATTGCTATGTTCTTCTCTTTTGAAAGTACCCGAACAGGAGTTACCCCAATTTGTTAAGCTAAACAGAGAATGTACTTGTATCATTCAGAGCCATGTAAATCATGTTAGTGTGCAAAAACTATAGCAAAACAAGTATTCGTCAATGTACATTTTAGCAATAAATGGTTAAAATGTACGATTTAGATCAAAGGATGTGTATCGCACATTGAAATCAACTAACACAAAGATATGTCAAATAAGTGGTAGAAATCAAGTGAAAATGTGGGACGTTGTAAATCTCTTACAAACACATGTATCAGAATGGCAGCAATGAAACTTTATTTACTCTATTAGAGAATGACTATGTAATTTTGTCAAGTGTATATTAAAATTCTTTTGAAAACTTAGATAAAATATGGTGCTTTCTACTAACCTTAGCAAGTGCAACTGGAAAACACATGTTTCATCTAGGTGAAGTGAATCACACTTTGTTTTCAACTGTAACCAAAGCATAAATAAAGTTTGCCATGTCTAAATCAAGGATAAAGTACCTGAAAGTGAGTTACCACACTTTGTTAACCTATTCAGAGAATGAACGTGTATCTTTTGGAACCCTGTAAATCATGTCACTGTTCCTGTCTATAGGAACACAAGTATTCATCCACCTACATATTAGTAGTAAAGGGTTAAAATGTATAATTGAGATCAAAGGAAGTGAATCACATATTGAGTTCGACTAACACATAGATATGGCTACAATGTACAATTTACATCCAAATAATTGAATGACACATGGCATTCATCCAACACAAAGCTATGTTAAATATTTACATTTTGTAAATCAAGTGAAATGCTGTAAGGTGTAAATCACTTACAAACACATGTATCAGAGTGGCTGCAACAATATTTGTTAACTCAGTCAGAGAATGTATACATAACTCTGTCATACATGTATATCAAGTTTCTGTTGAAAAAGTAGTAAAAACACCATACCTTCAATTCACCTTAGCAAGTGCAATGGAAAACCCATGTTTAATCTAGGTGAAGTGAATCACACTTTCCTTTCTCCTGAAAACAAAGTATAAATATGTTTGTCATGTCCAACTGAGAGATAATTTCAAGAAATTGCAATGTTCTACTCGTTTGAAAGTAAATGAAAGGGAGTTACCACACTTTCTGAACCTAAACAGAGAATGTACATGTATCATTCAGAGCCATGTAAATCATGTTACTGCTCAAATCGATAGGAAAACAAGTATTCGTCAACGTACATTTTAGCAGTAAATGGTTAAAATGTACAATTCAGATCAAAGGAAGTGAATCGCACATTGAGTTCAACTAACACAAAGGTATAGAAAATAACACTGTCAACTCAACAACAGAATGTATTTGTAAATTTTTCAAGTGTGTGCATTAAGTTTCTGTTGGAAACGCCAAAACAATATGATGCCTTCAATTCACCTTAACATGTGAAACTCGAAAACACGTGTTTAGTCTATGGGAAATGAATGATACTTTGCTTTCTACTGAAACAAAAATATATATAAGTGTCATGTTTAAATCAAGGATAATTTGAAGAATTTCCTATGTTCTTCTCTTTTGAAAGTACCTGAACAGGAGTTACCCCACTTTGTGAAGCAAAACAGAGAATGTACTTGTATCATTCAGAGTCATGTAAATCATGTTAGTGTGCAAAAACTATAGCAAAACAAGTATTCATCACCCTACATTTTAGAAGTAAATGGTTAAAATGTACGATTTATATCAGAGGATGTATATCGCACATTGCAATCAACTAACACAAAGATATGTCAAATACGTGGTGGAAATCAAGTGAAAATGTAGGACGTTGTAAATCTCTTACAACGATATGTATCAGAGCGGCAGCAATGAAACTTTATTAACTCTATTAGAGAATGACTATGTAATTTTGTCAAGTGTATATTAAAATTCTTTTGAAAACTTTGATAAAATGTGGTGCTTTCAACTAACCTTAGCAAGTGTAACTGGAAAACACATGTTTCATCTAGGTGAAGTGAATCACACTTTGCTTTCGACTGAAACCAAAATATAAATAAAATTTGCCATGTCTAAATCAAGGATAAAGTACCTGAAAGGGAGTTACCACAATTTGTTAACCTTTCAGAGAATGTATGTGTATCCTTCGGAACCATGTAAATCATGTTACAGTTCCCATCTATAGGAAAACACGTATTCGTCAACCTACACTTAGCAGTAAAGGGTTAAAATGTACAATTCAGATCAAAGGAAGTGAATCGCACATTGAGTTCGAATAACACATAGGTATGTGAAATAATAAAAAAGTAAATCAAGTGAAAATGTTGTAACATGTAAATGTCTTACAAACGCATGTATCAGAGTGGCCGGAATAACACTTTGTCAACTCAATCAGAGAATGGATATGTAATTTTGTCAAACGTATATATTAACTTTCTGTTGGAAACGCCAAAAAATATATGATGCCTTCAATTCACCTTAACAAGTGCAACTGGAAAACACATGCTTAGTATATTGGAAATGAATCACACTTCACTTTCTACTGAAACAACAGTATATATAAGTTTGTCATGTCTAAATCAAGGATAATTTCAAGAAATTGCAATATTCCACTCTTTTGAAAGTATATGAAAGTGATTTACCACACATTGTAAAGCTAATCAGAGAATGTACGTGTATTCTTCAGAACCATGTAACTCATGTTACTGTTCAAAAACTATAGCAAAACAAGTCTTGGTCAACCTACATTTTAGCAGGAAATGGTTAAAATGTACAATTAAGATCAAAGGAAGGGTATCGCACAATTCAATCAACTAAAACAAAGATATGTCAAATACATGGTGGAAATCAAGTGAAAATGCTGGAAGTTGTAAATCTCTTACAAACGCATGGATCAGAGCGGCAGCAACGACACTTTGTTAACTCCATTAGAGAATGTATATGTAATATTGTCAAATGTGTATATTAAGTTTCTCTTGAATACGTAGATAAAATA
>NW_006921744.1:7784502-7799267 GCF_000298275.1 Orycteropus afer afer | reverse complement strand
TCCATTAGAGAATGTATATGTAATATTGTCAAATGTGTATATTAAGTTTCTCTTGAATACGTAGATAAAATATGGTGCTTTCAACGTACCTTAGCAAATGTAACTGGAAAACACATGTTTAGTTTCCATGAAGTGAATCCCATCTTGCTTTCTACTGAAACCAAAGTGTAAATAAGTTTGTCATGTCGAAATCAAGGAGAGTTTCATTAAATTGCAATGTCCTCCTCTTTTGAAAATACCTGAAAGGGAGTTACCCCACTTACTTAACCTAATCAGAGAATGTACTTGTATCATTCGGAACCATGCAAATCATGTTATTGTCCAAAAATTATAGCAAAACAAGTATTTGTCAACCTACATTTTAGCAGGAAGTGGTTAAAATGGACAATTTACATAAAAAGCATTGAATTGCACAATGCATTCAACTAAAACAAAGATATGTGAAATGCTCACACTTTGTTCACCAGGTGAAAATGCTCAAAGGAGTGAATCTCTTACAATCGCATGGATCTTAGTGACAAGAACAATAATTTGTTTACTCAATGACAGAATGTATATGTAAATTCATCCAATGTGCATATTAATTTTCTTTTGAAAGCTTAGAAATACGTATGGTGCCTTCAATTTACCTTAGCTAGTGCAACTGGAAATCACATGTTTAATCTAGGTGAAGTGAATCCCACTTTGCTTTCTACTGAAACCAAAGTATAAAGAAGTTTCTCATGTCTAAAGCAAGGATAAAATACCTGAAAGGGTGTTACCACACATTGTTAACATAATCAGAGAACGTACGTGTATCAATCGGAACCATGTAAATCATGTTACTGTTCAAAAACTATCGCAAAACAAGGATTTGTCAACCTACGTTTTAGCAGGCAATGGCTACAATGTACAATTTACATCAAAAGAATTGAATGACACATGGCATTCATCCAACACAAAGCTATGTTAAATATTTACGTTTTGTAAACCAAGTGAAAATGCTGTAAGGTGTAAATCACTTACAAATACATATTTCTTTTGAGTGGCCACAACAACATTTGTTAACTCAGTCAGAGAATGTATATGTACCTCTGTCAAATGTGTATATCAAGTTTCTATTGAGAGTAGTAAAAACACGATACCTTCAATTCACCTTAGCAGGTGCAACGGAAAACCCATGTTTAATCTAAGTGAAGTGAATCACACTTTCCTTTCTCCTGAAAACAAAGTATAAATATGTTTGTCATGTCCAACTCAAGGAAAATTTCAAGACATTGCAATGTTATACTCATTTGAAAGTAAATGAAAGGGAGTTACCACACTTTCTGATCCTAAACAGAGAATGTACGTGTATCATTCAGAGCCATGTAAATCATGTTACCGTTCAAATTGATAGGAAAACAAGTATTCATCAACCTACATTTTAGCAGTAAATGGTTAAAATGTACAATTCAGATCAAAGGAAGTGAATCGCACATGTAGTTCAACTAACACAAATGTATAGGCAATAAGTTTTGTAAATCAAGTGAAAATGCTGTAAGAAGTAAATGTCTTACAAACGCATGTATCAGAGTAGCCGAAATAACACTGTCAACTTAATCAGAGAATGTATTTGTAACTTTGTCAAGCATGTATATTAAGTTTCTGTTTGAAACGCCAAAACAATATGATGCCTTTAATTCACCTTAACATGTGCACCTCGAAAACACGTGTTTAGTCTATGGGAAATGATTGATACTTTGCTTTCGACTGAAACAAAAATATTTATAAGTTTGTTATGTCTAAATCAAGGATAATTTCAGGAAATTGCTATGTTCTTCTCTTTTGAAAGTACCTGAGCAGGAGTTACCCCACTTTGTTAAGCAAAACAGAGAATGTACTTGTATCATTCAGAGCCGTGTAAATCATGTTAGTGTGCAAAAATTATAGCAAAACAAGTATTCATCACCCTACATTTTAGAAGTAAATGGTGAAAATATATGATTTAGATCAGAGGATGTGTATCTCACATTGCAATCAACTAACACAAAGATATGTCAACCAAGTGAAAATGCTGTAAGGTGTAAATCACTTACAAACACATGTATCAGAGTGGCTGCAACAACATTTGTTAACTCAGTCAGAGAATGTTTACGTAACCCTGTCAAACGTGTATCTCAAGTTTCTGTTGAAAAGTAGTAAAAACATGATACCTTCTATTCACCTTAGCAACTGCAATGGAAAACCCATGTTTAATCTAGGTGAAGTGAATCACACTTTGCTTTCTCCTGAAAACAAAGTATAAATATGTTTGTCATGTCCAACTCAAGGATAATTTCAAGAAATTGCAATGTTCTACTCGTTTGAAAGTAAATGAGAGTTACCACACTTTCTGAATCTAAACAGAGAATGTACATGTATCATTCAGAACCATGTAAATCATGTTAGTGTTCAAGTCGATAGGAAAAAAAGTATTCATCAACCTACATTTTAGCAGTAAATGGTTAAAATGTACAATTCAGATCAAAGGAAGTGAATCGCACTTTGAGTTCAACTAACACAAAGGTATAGGAAATACCTTTTGTAAGTCAAGTGAAAATGCTGTAAGATGTAAATGTCGTACAAACGCATGTATCAGAGTGGCCGGAATAACACTGTCAACTCAATCAGAGAAAATATTTGTAACTTTGTCAAGCGTGTATATTAAGATTCTGTTGGAAACGCCAAAACAATATGATGCCTTCAATTCTCCTTAATATGTGCAACTCGAAAACACATGTTTAGTCTATGGGAAATGAATGATACTTTGCTTTCTACTGAAAAAAAGTATATATAAATTTGTCATGCCTAAATCAAGGATAATTTCAAGAAATATTATATTCTTCTCTGTTGAATGTACCTGAACAGGAGTTAACCCACTTTGTTAAGCTAAACACAGAATGTACTTGTATCATTCAGAGCCATGTAAATCATGTTAGTGTGCAAAAACTATAGCAAAAGAAGTATTTGTCAACCTACATTTTAGAAGTAAATGGTTAAAATGTACGATATAGATCAAAGGATGTGTATCGCACATTGCAATCAACTAACCCAAAGATATGTCAAATACGTGGTGGAAATCAGATGAAAATGCTGGACGTTGTAAATCTCTTACAAGAACATGTATCGGAGTGGCAGCAATGAAATTTTATTAACTCTATTAGAGAATGACTATGTAATTTTGTCAAGTGTGTATATTAAGTTTCCGTTGAATACGTGGTTATAATAATGTGCTTTCAACGCACCTTAGCAAATGTAACTGGAAAACACATGTTTAGTTTCTGTGAAGTGAATCCCATCGTGCTTTCTACTGAAACCAAAGTGTAAATAATTTTGTCATGTCTAATCAAGGACAGTTTCATCAAATTGCAATGTCCTCCTCTTTTGAAATTACCTGAAAGGGTGTTACCCCACTTACTTAACCTAATCAGAGAATGTCCTTGTATCATTCGGAACCATGTAAATCATGTTACTGTCCAAAAATTATTGCAAAACAAGTATTTGTCACCCTACATTTAAGCAGGGAGTGTTTAAATGGACAATTTACATCAAAAGCATTGAATTGCACAATGCATTCAACTAAAACAAAGATATGTGAAATGCTCACGCTTTGTTCACCAGGTGAAAATGCTCAAAGGATTGAATCCCTTACAAACGCAAGGATCATAGTGACAACAACAATAATTTGTTTACTCAATCACAGAATGTATATGTAAATTTCTCAAATGTGGATATTTATTTTCTGTTGAAAGCTTAGAAATACGTATGGTGCATTCAATTTACCTTAGCAAGTGCAACTGGAAAGCACATGTTTAATCTAGGTGAAGTGAATCCCACTTTGCTTCCTACTGAAACCAAAGTATAAAGAAGTTTCTCATGTCTAAAGCAAGGATAAAATACCTGAAAGGGGGTAACCACACTTTCTTAACCTAATCAGAGAACATACGTGTGTCATTTCGAACCATGTAAATCGTGTTAGTGTTCAAAAAGTATCGCAAAACATGGATTCGTCAACCTACGTTTTAGCAGGCAATGGCTACAATGTATAATTTACATCAAAAGAATTGAGTGACACATGGCAATCATCCAAAACAAAGCTATGTTAAATATTGATGTTTTGTAAGCCAAGTGAAAATGCTGTAAGGTGTAAATCACTTACAAACACATGTATCAGAGTGGCCGCAACAACATTTGTTAACTCACTCAGAGAATGTATACGTAACTCTGTCAAACGTGTATATCAAGTTTCTGTTGAAGAAGTAGTAAAAACACGATACCTTCAATTCACCTTAGCAACTGCAACGGAAAACCCATGTTTAATCTAGGTGAGGTGAATCACACTTTGCTTTCTTCTGAAAACAAAGTATAAATATATTTGTCATGTCCAACTCAAGGATAATTTCAAGAAATTGCAATGTTCTACTCGTTTGAAAGTAAATGCAAGGGAGTTACCACACTTTCTGAACCTAAACAGAGAATGTACTTGTATCATTCAGAGCCATGTAAATCATGTTAGTGTTCAAATCGATAGCAAAACAAGTATTCGTCAACCTATATTTTAGCAGTACATGGTTAAAATGTACAATTCAGATCAAAGGAAGTGAATCGCACACTGAATTCAACTAACACAAAGGTATAGGAAATACCTTTTGTAAATCAAGTGAAAATGCTGTAAGATGTAAATGTCTTAAAAACGCATGTATCAGAGTGGCCGGAATAACACTGTTGACTCAATCAGAGAATGTATTTGTAACTTTTTCAAGCGTGTATAAGTTTCTGTTGGAAACACAAAACAATGTGATGCCTTCAATTCACCTTAACATGTGCAACTCGAAAACATGTGTTTAGTCTATGGGAAATGAATGATACTTTGCTTTTTACTGAAACAAAAGATTATATAAGTATGTCATGTCTAAATAAAGGATAATTTCAAGAAATTGCTATGTTATTCTCTTTTGAAAGTACCTGAACAGGAGTTACCCCACTCTTAAGCTAAAGGGAGAATGTACTTGTACCATTCAGAGCCATGTAAATCATGTTAGTGTTCAAAAACTATAGCAAAACAAGTATTCGTCAACCTATATTTTAGGAGTAAATGGTTAAAATGTATGATTTAGGTCAAAGGATGTGTATCGCACATTGCAATCAACTAACACAAAGACATGTCAAATACGTGGTGGAAATCAAGTGAAAATGCTGGATGTTGTAAATCTCTTACAACAACATGTATCAGAGCGGCAGCAATGAAACTTTATTAACTCTATTAGAGAATGACTATGTGATTTTGTCAAGTTTATATTAAAATTCCTTTGAAAACTTAGATAAAATCTGGTGCTTTCAACTAACCTTAGCAAGTGTAACTGGAAATCACACATTTCATCTAGGTGAAGTGAATCACACTTTGCTTTCGACTGAAACCAAAGTATAAATAAACTTTGCTATGTCTAAATCAAGGATAAAGTACCTGAAAGGGAGTTACCACACTTTGTTAACCTAGTCAGAGAATGTACGTGTATTCGTCGGAACCCTGTAAATCATGTTACTGTTCCCATCTATAGGAAAACAAGTATTTGGCAACCTACATTTTAGCAGTAAATGGTTAAAATGTACAAATCAGATCAAAGGAAGTGAATCGCACACTGAATTCAACTAACACAAAGGTATAGGAAATACCTTTTGTAAATCAAGTGAAAATGCTGTAAGATATAAATGTCTTACAAATGCATGTATCAGAGTGGCCGGAATAACACTGTCGACTCAATCAGAGAATGTATTTGTAACTTTTTCAAGCGTGTATAAGTTTCTGTTGGAAACGCCAAAACAATATGGTGCCTTCAATTCACCTTAACATGTGCAACTTGAAAACACATGTTTAGTCTATGGGAAATGAATGATACTTTGCTTTCTACTGAAACAAAAGATTATATAAGTATGTCATGTCTAAATCAAGGATAATTTCAAGAAATTGCTATGTTCTTCTCTTTTGAAAGTACCTGAACAGGAGTGACCCCACACTGTTCAGCTAAACAGAGAAAGTACTTGTATCATTCAGAGCCATGTAAATCATGTTAGTGTGTAAAAACTGTAGCAAAACAAGTATTTGTCAACCTACATTTTAGAAGTAAATGGTTAAAATGTACGATTTAGATCAAAGGATGTGTATCACACATTGCAATCAACTAACACAAAGATATGCCAAATACGTGGTGGAAATCAAGTGAAAATGCTGGACTTTGTAAATCTCTTACAACAACATGTATCAGAGCGGCAGCAATGAAATTTTATTAACTCTGTTAGAGAATGACTATGTGATTTTGTCAAGTGTATATTAAAATTCTTTTGAAAACTTAGATAAAATCTGGTGCTTTCAACTAACCTTAGCAAGTGTAACTGGAAACCACACGTTTCTTCTAGGTGAAGTGAATCACACTTTGCTTTCAACTGAAACCAAAGTATAAATAAAGTTTGCCATGTCTAAATCAAGGATAAAGTCCCTGAAAGGGAGCTACCACACTTTGTTTACCTAGTCAGAGAATGTACGTGTATTCTTCAGAACCCTGTAAATCATGTTACTGTTCCCATCTATAGGAAAACAAGTGTTCGTCAACCTACATTTTAGCAGTAAATGGTTAAAATGTACAATTCAGATCAAAGGAAGTGAATCGCACATTGAGTTAAACTAACACATTGATATGTGAAATAAGTTTTGTAAATCAGTGAAAATACTGTAAGATGTCAATGTCTTACAAACGCATGTATCAGAGTGGCCGGAATAACACTTTGTCAATTCAATCAGAGAATGGATATGTAATTTTGTCAAATGTATATACTAAGATTCTCTTGGAAATGCCAAAAAATATATAATGCCTTCAATTCACCTTAACAAGTGAAACTGGAAAACACATGCTTAATATATTGGAAATGAATCACACTTCGCTTTCTACTGAAACAACAGTATATATAAGTTTGTCATGTCTAAATCAAGGATAATTTCAAGAAATTGCAATGTTTTACTCTTTTGAAAGTATATGAAAGGGATTTACCACACTTTGTTAAGCTAATCAGAGAATATACGTGTATCCTTCAGAACCATGTAAATCCTGTTACTGTTCCAAAACTATACCAAAACAAGTCTTGGTCAACCTACATTTTAGCAGTAAATGTTTAACATGTACAATTTAGATCAAAGGAAGTGTGTCGCACATTGCAATCAACTAACACAAAGATATGTCAGATACGTGGTGGAAATCAAGTGAAAATGCTGGAAGATGTAAATCTCTTACAAACGCATGTATCAGAGCGGCAGCAACGACACTTTTTTAACTCCATTAGAGAATGTATATGTAATTTTGTCAAATGTGTATATTAAGTTTCTCTTGAATACGTAGATAAAATATGGTGATTTCAACGTACCTTAGCAAATGTAACTGGAAAACACATTTTTAGTTTCCGTGAAGTGAATCCCATCTTGCTTTCTACTGAAACCAAATTGTAAATAAGTTTGCCATGTCTAAATCAAGGATAGTTTCATCAAATTGCAATGTCCTGCTCTTTTGAAAGTACCTGAAAGGGAGTTGAGCCACTTACATAACCTAATCAGAGAATGTCCTTGTATCATTCGGAACCATGTAAATCATGTTACTGTCCAAAAATTATGGCAAAACAAGTATTTATCAACCTACATTTTAGCAGGGAGTGGTTAAATTGGACAATTTATGTAAAAAGCATTGAATCACACAATGCATTCAACTAAAACAAAGATATGTGAAATGCTCAAGCTTTGTTAACCAGGTGAAAAAGCTCAAAGGAGTAAATCACTTACAAATGCATGTATCATAGTGGCAACAACAATAATTTGCTTACTCAATAACAGAATGTATATGTAAAATTCTCAAATGTGTATATTAATTTTCTGTTGAAAGCTTAGAAATACGTATGGTGCCTTCAATTTACCTTAGCAAGTGCAACTGTAAACCACATGTTTAATCTAGTGCAACCGAATCCAACTTTGCTTTCTACTGAAACCAAAGTATAAAGAAGTTTCTCATGTCTAAAGCAAGGATAAAATACCTGAAAGAGAGTTACCACACTTTGTTAATGTAATCAGAGAATGTACATGTATCATTTGGAACCACGTAAATCATGTTAGTGTTCAAAAACTATCGCAAAACAAGGATTCATCAATGAACGTTTTAGCAGGCAATGTTGCAATGTACAATTTACATCCAAAGAATTGAATGACACATGGCATTCATCCAACACAAAGCTATGTTAAATATTGACGTTTTGTAAACCAAGTGAAAATGCTGTAAGGTGTAAATCACTTACAAACACATGTATCAGAGTGGCCGCAACAACATTTGTTAACTCAGTCAGAGAACGTATACGTAACTCTGTCAAACGCGTATATCAAGTTTCTGTTGAAAAAGTAGTAAAAACATTATACCGTCAATTCACGTTAGCAAGTGCAACGGAAAACACATGTTTAATCTAGGTGAAGTGAATCACACTTTGCTTTCTCCTGAAAACAAAGTATAAATATGTTTGTCATATCCAACTCAAGGAAAATTTCAAGAAATTGCAATGTTCTACTCGTTTGAAAGTAAATGCAAGGGAGTTACCACACTTTCTGAACCTAAACAGAGAATGTAGATGTGTCATTCAGGGCCATGTAAATCATGTTACTGTTCAAATCGATAGGAACACAAGTATTCGTCAACTTACATTTTAGCAGTAAATGGTTAAAATGTACACTTCAGATCAAAGGAAATGAATCGCACATTGTGTTCAACTAACACAAAGGTATAGGAAATACTTTTGTAAATCAAGTGAAAATGCTATAAGATGTAAATGTCTTACAAACGCATGTATCAGAGTGGCCGGAATAACACTTTGTTTACTCAATCAGAGAATGTATTTGTAACTTTGTCAAGCGTGTATATTAAGTTTATGTTGGAAACGCCAAAACAATATGATGCCTTCAATCCACCTTAACATGTGCAACTCGAAAACACGTGTTTAGTCTATGGGAAATGAATGATACTTTGCTTTCTACGGAAACAAAAGTATATATAAGTTGTCATGTCTAAATCAAGGATAATTTCAAGAAATTGCTATGTTCTTCTCTTTTGAAAGTACCTGAGCAGGGGTTACCCCACTCTCAAGCTAAAGAGAGAATATACTTGTACCATTCAGAGCCATGTAAATCATGTTAGTGTTCAAAAACTATAGGAAAACAAGTATTCATCAACGTAGATTTTAGAAGAAAATGGTGAAAATATACGATTTAGATCAAAGGATGTGTATCGCACATTGCAATCAACTAACACAAAGATATGTCAAATACGTGGTGGAAATCAAGTGAAAATGCTGGACGTTGTAAATCTCTTACAACAACATGTATCAGAGCGGGAGCAATGAAACTTTATTAACTCTATTAGAGAATGACTATGCGATTTTGTCAAGTGTATATTAAAATTATTTTGAAAACTTTAATAAAATCTGGTGCTTTCAACTAACCTTAGCAATTGTAACTGGAAACCACGTTTCATCTAGGTGAAGTGAATCACACTTTGCTTTCGACTGAAACCAAAGTATAAATAAAGTTTGCCATGTCTAAATCAAGGATAAAGTACCTGAAAGGGAGTTACCACACTTTGTTAACCTAGTCAGAGAATGTACGTGTATTCTTCGGAACCCAGTAAATCATGTTACTCTTCCCATCTATAGGAAAACAAGTGTTCGTCAACCTACATCTTAGCAGTAAATAATTATAGGAAAACAAGTCTTTGCCAACCTACATCTTAGCAGTAAATGGTTAAAATGTACAATTCAGATCAAAGGAAGTGAATCACACATTGAGTTCAACTAACACATTGATATGTGAAATAAGTTTTGTAAATCAGTGAAAATGCTGTAAGATGTTAATGTCTTACAAACGCATGTATCAGAGTGGCCGGAATAACACTTTGTCAATTCAATCAGAGAATGGAAATGTAATTTTGTCAAACGTATATACTAAGTTTCTCTTGGAAATGCAAAAAATAAATGATGCCTTCAATTCACCTTAACAAGTGCAACTGGAAAACACATGCTTAATATATTGGAAATGAATCACACTTCACTTTGTACTGAAACAACAGTATATATAAGTTTGTCATGTCTAATCAAGGATAATTTCAAGAATTTGCAATGTTCTACTCTTTTGAAAGTATATAAAAGGGATTTACCACACTTTGTTAAGCTAATCAGAGAATGTACGTGTATCCTTCAGAACCATGGAAATCATGTTACAGTTCCAAAATTATAGCAAAACAAGTGTTCGTCAACCTACATTTTAGCAGTAAATGGTTAATATGTACAATTAAGATCAAAGGAAGTGTATCACACATTGCAATCAACTAACACAAAGATATGTCAAATATGTGGTGGAAATCAAGTGAAAATGCTGCAAGTTGTAAATCTCTTACAAACGCATGGATCAGAGCGGCAGTAACGACACTTTGTTAACTCCATTAGAGAATGTATATGTAATATTGTCAAATGTGTATATTAAGTTTCTCTTGAATATGTAGATAAAATATGGTGATTTCAATGTACCTTAGCAAATGTAACTGGAAAACACATTTTTAGTTTCCGTGAAGTGAATCCCATCTTGCTTTCTACGGAAACCAAAGTGTAAATAAGTTTGCCATGTCTAAATCAAGGATAGTTTCATCAAATTGCAATGTCCTCCTCTTTTGAAAGTACCTGAAAGGGAGTTACCCCACTTACTTAACTTAATCAGAGAATGTCCTTGTATCGTTCGGAACCATGTAAATCATGTTACTGTCCAAAAATTTTGGCAAAACAAATATTTATCAACCTACACTTTAGCAGGGAGTGGTTAAAATGGACAATTTACACGAAAATCATTGAATCTCACAATGCATTCAACTAAAACAAAGATATGTGAAATGCTCATGCTCTGTTCACCAGGTGAAAATACTCAAAGGAGTAAATCTCTTACAAACGCATGTATCATAGTGGCAACAACAATAATTTGTTTACTCAATCACAGAATGTATATGTAAATTTCTCAAATGTGTATATTAATTTTCTGTTGAAAGCTTAGAAATACGTATGGTGCCTTCAATTTACCTTAGCAAGTGCAACTGGAAAACACATGTTTAATCTAGGGGAACCGAACACAACTTTGCTTTCTACTGAAACCAAAGTATAAAGAAGTTTCTCATGTCTAAAGCAAGGATAAAATACCTGAAAGAGAGTTACCACACTTTGTTAAGCTAATAAGAGAACGTACGTGTATCATTCGGAACCATGTAAATCTTGTTACTGTTCAGAAACTATCGGAAAACAAGGATGGGTCAACCAACGTTTTAGCAGGCAATGGTTACAATGTACAATTTACATCCAAAGAATTGAATGACACATGGCATTCATCCAACACAAAGGTATGTTAAATATTTACGTTTTGTAAACCAAGTAAAAATGGTGTAAGGTGTTAATCACTTACAAACACATGTATCAGAGTGGCCGCATTGACATTTGTTAACTAGTCAGAGAATGTATATGTAACTCTGTCAAAAGTGTATATCAAGTTTATGATGAAAAAGTAGTAAAAGCAAGATACCTTCAATTCACCTTAGCAAGTGCAACGGAAACACAAGTTTAATCTACGTGAAGTGAATCACACTTTGCTTTCTCCTGAAAACAAAATATAAATATGTTTATCATATCCAACTCAAGGATAATTTCAACAAATTGCAATGTGCTACTCGTTTGAAAGTAAATGAAACGGAGTTACCACACTTTTTGAACCTAAACAGAGAATGTACGTGTATCATCCAGAGCCTGTAACTCATGTTACTTTTCAAATCGATAGGAAAACAAGTATTCATCAACCTACGTTTTAGCAGTAAATGGTTGAAATGTACAATTCAGATCAAAGGAAGTGAATTGCACATTGAGTTCAACTAACACAAAGATATAGGAAATACCTCTTGTAAATCAAGTGAAAATGCTGTAAGATTGAAATGTCTTACAAACGCATGTATCAGAGTGGCCGGAATAACACTTTGTTTACTCAATCAGAGGATGTATTTGTAACTTTGTCAAGTGTGTATATTCAGTTTCTGTTGGAAACACCAAATCAATATGATGCATTCAATTCACTTTAACATGTGCAACTGCAAAACACTTGTTTAGTTTATGGGAAATGAATGATACTTTGCTTTGTACTGAAACAAAAGTATATATAAGTTTGTCATGTCTAAATCAAGGATAATTTCAAGAAATTGCTATGTTCTTCTCTTCTGAAAGTACCTGAACAGGAGTTACCACACTCTTAAGCTAAAGAGACAATGTACTTGTACCATTCAGAGCCATGTAAATCATGTTAGTGTTCCAAAGCTATAGCAAAACAAGTATTCTTCAACCTACATTATAGAAGTAAAAGGTTAAAATGTAAGATTTAGATCAAAGGATGTGTATAGCACATTACAAACAACTAACACAAAGATATGTCAAATACGTGGTGGAAATCAAGTGAAAATGCTGGACGTTGTAAATGTCTTACAACAACATGTATCAGAGCGGCAGCAATGAAACTTTATTAACTCAATTAGAGAATGACTGTGTGATTTTTCAAGTGTATATTAAAATGCTTTTGATAACTTAGATAAAATCTGGTGCTTTCAACTCACTTAAAAAGTGTAACTGGAAAACACATATTTCATCTAGGTGAAGTGAATCACACTTTGCTTTTGACTGAAACCAAAGTATAAATAAAGTTTTCCATGTCTAAATCAAGGATAAAGTACCTGAAAGGGAGTTACCACACTTTGTTAACCTAGTCAGGGAATGTACGTGTATTCTTTGGAACCCTGTTAATCATGTTACTGTTCCCATCTATAGGAAAACAAGTATTCATCAACCTACATTTTAGCAGTAAATGGTTAAAATGTACAATTCAGATCAAAGGAAGTGAATCGCACATTGAGGTCAACTAACACATAGATATGTGAAATAAGTTTTGTAAACAAGTGAAAATGCTGTAAGATGTAAATGTGTTACAAACACATGTATCAGAGTGGCCTGAATAATACTTTCTCAACTCAATCAGAGAATGGATATGTAATTTTGTCTAATGTATATATTAAGTTTCTGTTGGAAACTCCAAAAAATATATGATGCCTTCAATTCACCTTAACAAGTGCAACTGGAAAACACATGCTTAATATGTTGGAAATGAATCACACTTCACTTTCCACTGAAACAACAGTATATATAAGTTTGTCATGTCTAAATCAAGGATAATTTCAAGAAATTGCAAT
Source organism: Orycteropus afer afer (assembly GCF_000298275.1). Taxonomy (NCBI): domain Eukaryota; kingdom Metazoa; phylum Chordata; class Mammalia; order Tubulidentata; family Orycteropodidae; genus Orycteropus; species Orycteropus afer. The sequence goes on along the minus strand of NW_006921744.1, from coordinate 7,785,933 downwards.
GTTCTACTCTTTTGAAAGTATATGAAAGGGATTTACACACTTTGTTAAGATAATCAGAGAATGTACATGTATCCTTCAGAACCATGTAATTCATGTTATTGTTCCAAAACTATAGCAAAACAAGTCTTGGTCAACCTACATTTTAGCAGGAAAAGGTTAAAATGTACAATTAAGATCAAAGGAAGTGTATCTCACATTGCAATCAACTAACACAAAGATATGTCAAATACGTGGTGGAAATCAAGTGAAAATGCTGGAAGTTAGAAATCTCTTACAAACGCATGTATCAGAGTGGCAGCAATGACACTTTGTTAACTCCATTAGAGAATGTATATGTAATATTGTCAAATGTGTATATTAAGTTTCTCTTGAATACGTGGATAAAATAGGGTGCTTTCAACGTACCTTAGGAAATGTAACAGGAAAACACATGTTTAGTTTCCCTGAAGTGAATCCCTTCTTGCTTTCTACTGAAACCAAAGTGTAAATAAGTTTGTCATGTCGAAATCAAGGATAGTTTCATCAAATTGCAATGTCCTCCTCTTTTGAAATTTCCTTTAATAGGGTTACCCCAACTACTTAACCTAATCAGAGAATGTCCTTGTATCATTCGGAACCATGTAAATCATGTTACTGTCCAAAAATTATGGCAAAACAAGTGTTTGCCAACTACATTTTAGCAGGCAGTGGTTAAAATGGACAATTTACATCAAAAGCATTGAATCTCACAATGCATTCAACTAAAATAAAGATATGTGAAATGCTCACGCTTTGTTCACCTGGTGAAAATGCTCAAAGGAGTAATCTCTTACAAACGCATGTATCATAGTGGCAACAACAATAATTTGTTTACTCAATCACAGAATGTATATGTAAATTTCTCAAATGTGGATATTTATTTTCTGTTGAAAGCTTAGAAATATGTATGGTGCCTTCTATTTACCTTAGCAAGTGCAACTGGAAAACACATGTTTAATCTAGGTGAAGTGAATCCCACTTTGCTTTCTACTGAAACCAAAGTATAAAGAAGTTTCTCATGTCTAAAGCAAGTATAAAATACCTGAAAGGGAGTCACCACACTTTGTTAACCTAATAGAGAACGTACGTGTATCATTCGGAACCATGTAAATCATGTTAGTGTTCAAAAACTATCGCAAAACAAGGATCCATAAAACAACGTTTTAGGAGGCAATGGTTACAATGTACAATTTGCATCCAAAGAATTGAATGACACATGGCATTCATCCAACACAAAGCTGTGTTAAATATTTACGTTTTGTAAACCAAGTGAAAATGCTGTAAGGTTTAAATCACTAACAAACACATGCATCAGGGTGGCCGCAACAACATTTGTTAACTCAGTCAGAGAATGTATACGTAAATCTGTCAAATGTGTATATCAAGGTTCTGTTGAAAAAGTAGTAAAAACAC
>NW_006921744.1:7773810-7784067 GCF_000298275.1 Orycteropus afer afer | reverse complement strand
CTCATGTTACTTTTCAAATTGATAGGAAAACAAGTATTCATCAACCTACGTTTTAGCAGTAAATGGTTAAAATGTACAATTCAGATCAAAGGAAGTGAATTGCACATTGAGTTCAACTAACACAAAGATATAGGAAATACCTCTTGTAAATCAAGTGAAAGTGCTGTAAGATTGAAATGTCTTACAAACACATGTATCAGAGTGGCCGGAATAACACTTTGTTTACTCAACCAGAGGATGTATTTGTAACTTTGTAAAGCATGTATATTCAGTTTCTGTTGGAAACACCAAATCAATATGATGCATTCAATTCACTTTAACATGTGCAACTGCAAAACACTTGTTTAGTCTATGGGAAATGAATGATACTTTGCTTTGTACTGAAACAAAAGTATATATAAGTTTGTCATGTCTAAATCAAGGATAATTTCAAGAAATTGCTATGTTCTTCTCTTCTGAAAGTACCTGAACAGGAGTTACCACACTCTTAAGCTAAAGAGACAATGTACTTGTACCATTCAGAGCCATGTAAATCATGTTAGTGTTCCAAAGCTATAGCAAAACAAGTATTCTTCAACCTACATTATAGAAGTAAAAGGTTAAAATGTAAGATTTAGATCAAAGGATGTGTATAGCACATTACAAACAACTAACACAAAGATATGTCAAATACGTGGTGGAAATCAAGTGAAAATGCTGGACGTTGTAAATGTCTTACAACAACATGTATCAGAGCGGCAGCAATGAAACTTTATTAACTCAATTAGAGAATGACTGTGTGATTTTTCAAGTGTATATTAAAATGCTTTTGATAACTTAGATAAAATCTGGTGCTTTCAACTCACTTAAAAAGTGTAACTGGAAAACACATATTTCATCTAGGTGAAGTGAATCACACTTTGCTTTTGACTGAAACCAAAGTATAAATAAAGTTTTCCATGTCTAAATCAAGGATAAAGTACCTGAAAGGGAGTTACCACACTTTGTTAACCTAGTCAGGGAATGTACGTGTATTCTTTGGAACCCTGTTAATCATGTTACTGTTCCCATCTATAGGAAAACAAGTATTCATCAACCTACATTTTAGCAGTAAATGGTTAAAATGTACAATTCAGATCAAAGGAAGTGAATCGCACATTGAGGTCAACTAACACATAGATATGTGAAATAAGTTTTGTAAACAAGTGAAAATGCTGTAAGATGTAAATGTGTTACAAACACATGTATCAGAGTGGCCTGAATAATACTTTCTCAACTCAATCAGAGAATGGATATGTAATTTTGTCTAATGTATATATTAAGTTTCTGTTGGAAACTCCAAAAAATATATGATGCCTTCAATTCACCTTAACAAGTGCAACTGGAAAACACATGCTTAATATGTTGGAAATGAATCACACTTCACTTTCCACTGAAACAACAGTATATATAAGTTTGTCATGTCTAAATCAAGGATAATTTCAAGAAATTGCAATGTTCTACTCTTTTGAAAGTATATGAAAGGGATTTACACACTTTGTTAAGATAATCAGAGAATGTACATGTATCCTTCAGAACCATGTAATTCATGTTATTGTTCCAAAACTATAGCAAAACAAGTCTTGGTCAACCTACATTTTAGCAGGAAAAGGTTAAAATGTACAATTAAGATCAAAGGAAGTGTATCTCACATTGCAATCAACTAACACAAAGATATGTCAAATACGTGGTGGAAATCAAGTGAAAATGCTGGAAGTTAGAAATCTCTTACAAACGCATGTATCAGAGTGGCAGCAATGACACTTTGTTAACTCCATTAGAGAATGTATATGTAATATTGTCAAATGTGTATATTAAGTTTCTCTTGAATACGTGGATAAAATAGGGTGCTTTCAACGTACCTTAGGAAATGTAACAGGAAAACACATGTTTAGTTTCCCTGAAGTGAATCCCTTCTTGCTTTCTACTGAAACCAAAGTGTAAATAAGTTTGTCATGTCGAAATCAAGGATAGTTTCATCAAATTGCAATGTCCTCCTCTTTTGAAATTTCCTTTAATAGGGTTACCCCAACTACTTAACCTAATCAGAGAATGTCCTTGTATCATTCGGAACCATGTAAATCATGTTACTGTCCAAAAATTATGGCAAAACAAGTGTTTGCCAACTACATTTTAGCAGGCAGTGGTTAAAATGGACAATTTACATCAAAAGCATTGAATCTCACAATGCATTCAACTAAAATAAAGATATGTGAAATGCTCACGCTTTGTTCACCTGGTGAAAATGCTCAAAGGAGTAATCTCTTACAAACGCATGTATCATAGTGGCAACAACAATAATTTGTTTACTCAATCACAGAATGTATATGTAAATTTCTCAAATGTGGATATTTATTTTCTGTTGAAAGCTTAGAAATATGTATGGTGCCTTCTATTTACCTTAGCAAGTGCAACTGGAAAACACATGTTTAATCTAGGTGAAGTGAATCCCACTTTGCTTTCTACTGAAACCAAAGTATAAAGAAGTTTCTCATGTCTAAAGCAAGTATAAAATACCTGAAAGGGAGTCACCACACTTTGTTAACCTAATAGAGAACGTACGTGTATCATTCGGAACCATGTAAATCATGTTAGTGTTCAAAAACTATCGCAAAACAAGGATCCATAAAACAACGTTTTAGGAGGCAATGGTTACAATGTACAATTTGCATCCAAAGAATTGAATGACACATGGCATTCATCCAACACAAAGCTGTGTTAAATATTTACGTTTTGTAAACCAAGTGAAAATGCTGTAAGGTTTAAATCACTAACAAACACATGCATCAGGGTGGCCGCAACAACATTTGTTAACTCAGTCAGAGAATGTATACGTAAATCTGTCAAATGTGTATATCAAGGTTCTGTTGAAAAAGTAGTAAAAACACAATACCTTCAATTCACCTTAGCAAGTGCAACGGAAAAAACATGTTTAATCTAGCTGAAGTGAATCACACTTTGCTTTCTCCTGAAAACAAAGTATAAATATGTTTGTCATGTCCAACTCAAGGATAATTTCAAGAAATTGCAATGTTCTACTCGTTTGAAAGTAATTGAAAGGGAGTTACGACACTTTCTGAACCTAAAGAGAGAATGTACGTGTATCATCCAGAGCCTTGTAAATCATGTTACTGTTTAAATCGATAGGAAAACAAGTATTCATCAACCTACGTTTTAGCAGTAAATGGTTAAAATGTACAATTCAGATCAAAGGAAGTGAATCACACATTGAGTTCAACTAACACAACGATATAGGAAATACCTCTTGTAAATCAAGTGAAAATGCTGTAAGATGGAAATGTCTTACAAACGCATGTATGAGAGTGGTCGGAATAACACTTTGTTTACTCAATCAGAGAATGTATTTGTAACTTTGTTAAGCATGTATATTAAGTTTTTGTTGGAAACGCCAACACAGTATGATGCCTTCAATTCACTTTAACATGTGCAACAGGAAAACACGTGTTTAGTCTATGGGTATTGAATGATACTTTGCTTTCTACTGAAACAAAAGTATATATAAGTTTGTCATGTCTAAATCAAGGATAATTTCAAAAAAATTGCTTTGTTCTTCTCTTATGAAAGTACCTGAACTTGAGTTACCACACTCTTAAGCTAAAGAGACAATGTACTAGTAACATTCAGAGCCATGTAAATCATGTTAGTGTTCAAAAGCTATAGCAAAACAAGAATTCGTCAACCTACATTTTAGCAGTAAATGGTTAAAATGTAAGATTTAGATCAAAGGATGTGTATCACACATTGCAATCAACTAACACAAAGATATGTCAAATATGTCATGGAAATCAAGTGAAAATGCTGGACGTTGTAAATGTCTTACAACAACATGTATCAGAGCGGCAGCAATGAAACTTTATTAACTCTATTAGAGAATGACTGTGATTTTGTCAGTGTAAATTAAAATTCTTTTGAAAACATAGATAAAATCTGCTGCTTTCAACTAACCGTAGCAAGTGTAACTGGAAAACACATGCTTCATCTATGTGAAGTGAATCACACTTTGCTTTCGACTGAAACCAAAGTATAAATAACGTTTGCCATGTCTAAATAAAGGATAAAGTACCTGAAAGGGAGCTACCATACTTTGTTAAACTAGTCAGAGAATGTACGTGTATTCTTTGGAACACTGTAAATCACGTTAATGCTCCCATCTATAGGAAAACAAATATTTGTCAACCTACATTTTAGCAGTAAATGGTTAAAATGTACAATTCAGATCAAAGGAAGTGAATGGCACATTGAGTTCAACTAACACATAGATATGTGAAATAAGTTTTGTAAATCAAGTGAAAATGCTGTAATATGTAAATGTCTTACAAACGCATGTATCAGAGTGGCAGGAATAACACTTTCTCAATTCAATCAGTGAATGGATATGTAATTTTGTCAATCGTATATATTAAGTTTCCGTTGGAAAAGCCAAAAAATATGTGATACCTTCAATTCACCTTAACAAGTGCAACTGGAAAACACATGCTTAATATATTGGAAATGAATCACACTTTGCTTTCTACTAAAACAACAGTATATATAAGTTTGTCATGTCTAAATCAAGGATAATTTCAAGAAATTGCAATGTTCTACTCTTTTTAAATTATATGAAAGGGATTTACCACACTTTGTTAAGCTAATCAGAGAATGTACGTGTATCCTTCAAAACCATAAAAATCATGTTACTGTTCCAAAACTATATAGCAAAACAAGTCTTGGTCAACCTACATTTTAGCAGGAAATGGTTAAAATGTACAATTAAGATCAAAGGAAGTGTATCGCACATTGAAATCAACTAACACAAAGGTAGGTCAAATATGTGGTGGAAAGCAAGTGAAATGCTGGAAGATGTAAATCTCTTACAAATGCATGTATCAGAGTGGCAGCAATGACATTTTGTTAACTCCATTAGACAATGTATATGTAATATTGCCAAATGTGTATATTAAATTTCTCTTGAATACGTAGAAAAAATATGGTGCTTTCAACGTACCTTAGCAAATATAACTGGAAAACACATGTTTAATCTAGGTGAAGCAAATCCCACTTTGCTTTCTACTGAAACCAAAGTATAAAGAAGTTTCTCATGTCTAGAACAAGGATAAAATACCTGACAGGGAGTTACCTCACTTTGTTTACCTAAGCAGAGAATGTATGTGTATCATTCGGAACCATGTAAATCATGTTACTGTTCAAAAATTATCACAAAACAAGGATTCTACATCCTACGTTTTAGCAGGCAATGGCTACAATGTACAATTTATATCCAAAGAATTGAATGACACATGGCATTCATCCAACACAAAGCTATGTTAAATATTTACGTTTTGTAAACCAAGTGAAAATGCTGTAAGGTGTAAATCCCTTACAAACACATGTATCAGAGTGGCCGCAACAACATTTGTTAATTCTGTCAAAGAATGTATATGTAACTCTGTCAAATGCGTAAATCTAGTTCCTGTTGAAAGAGCAGCAAAAACGCGATACCTCCAATTCACCATAGCAAGTGAAAAGGAAAGCACATGTTTAATCTAGGTGAAGTGAATCACACTTTGCTTTCTCCTGAAAACAAAGTATAAACATGTTTGTCAGGTCCAACTCAAGGATAATTTCAAAAAATTGTAATGTTGTTTGTGTTTGAAAGTAAATGAAAGGGTGTAACCAAACTTTCTGAACCTAAACAGAGAATGTACGTGTATCATTCAGAGCCATGTAAATCATGTTACTGTTCAAATCGATAGGAAAACAAGTATTCATAAACTTACATTTTAGCAGTAAATGGTTAAAATGTACAATTCAGATCAAAGGAAGTGAATCGCACATTGAGTTCAACTAACACAAAAGTATAGGAAATACATTTTTTAAATCAAGTGAAAATGCTGTAAGATGTAAATGTCTTACAAACGCATGAATCAGAGTGGCCGGAATAACACTGTCAACTCAATCAGAGAATGTATTTGTAACTTTGTCAAGCGTGTATATTAAGTTTCTGTTGGAAACGCCAAAACAATGTGATGCCTTCAATTCACCTTAACATGTGCAACTGGAAAACACGGGTTTAGTCTATGGAAAATGAATGATACTTTGTTTTCTACTGAAACAAATGTATATATAAGTTTGTCATGTCTAAATCAAGGATATTTTCAAGAAATTGCTATGTTCTTCTCTTTTGAAAGTACCTCAACAGGAGTTACCCCACTCTTAAGCTAAAGAGACAATGTACTTGTACCATTCAGAGCCACGTAAATCATGTTAGTGTTCAAAAACTATAGCAAAACAAGTATTCGTCAACCTACATTTTAGAAGTAAATGGTTAAAATGTACGATTTAGATCAAAGGATGTGTACTGCACATTGCAGTCAACTAACACAAAGATATGTCAAATACGTGGTGGAAATCAAGTGAAAATGCTGGACGTTGTAAATATCTTACAACAACATGTATCAGAGCGGGAGCAATGAAACTTTATTAACACTATTAGAGAATGACTATGTGATTTGTCAAGTGCATATTAAAATTCTTTTGAAAACGTAGTAAAATCTGGTGCTTTCAACTAACCTTAGCAAGTGTAACTGGAAAACACATGTTTCATCTAGGTGAAGTGAATCACACTTTGCTTTCGACTGAAACCAAAGTATAAATAAAGTTTGCCATGTCTAAATCAAGGATAAAGTACCTGAAAGGGATTTACCACACTTTGTTAACCTAGTCAGAGAATGTACATGTATTCTTCGGAACTCTGTAAATCATGTTATAGTTCCCATCCATAGGAAAACAAGTATTCGTCAACCTACATTTTAGCAGTAAATGGTTAAAATGTACAATTCAGATCAAAGGAAGTGAATCGCACTTTGAGTTCAACTAACACATAGATATGTGAAATAAGTTTTGTAAATCAAGTGAAAATGCTGTAAGATGTAAATGTCTTACAAACGCATTTATCAGAGTGGACGGAATTACACTTTGTCAACTCAATCAGAGAATGGATATGAAATTTTGTCAAACGTATATATTAAGTTCTGTTGGAAATGCCAAAAAATAGATGATGCCTTCAATTCACCTTAACAAGTGCAACTGGAAAACACATGCTTAATATATTGGAAATGAATACTTCGCTTTCTACTGAAACAACAGTATATATAAGTTTGTCATGTCCAAATCAAAGATAAATTCAAGAAATTGCAATGTTCTACTCTTTTGAAATTATATGAAAGGGATTTACCACACTTCTTTAAACTAATCAGAGAATGTACGTGTATCCTTCAGAACCATGTAAATCATGTTACTGTTCCAAAACTATAGCAAAACAAGTCTTGGTCAACCTACATTTTAGCAGGAAATGGTTAAAATGTACAATTAAGATCAAAGGAAGTGTATCGCACAATGCAATCAACTAACACAAAGATATGTCAAATACGTGGTGGAAATCAAGTGAAAATGCTGGAAGTTGTAAATCTCTTACAAATGCATGTGTCAGAGCGGCAGCAACGACACTTTGTTAACTCCATTAGAGAATGTATATGTAATACTGTCAAATGTGTATATTAAGTTTCTCTTGAATATGTAGATAAAATATGGTGCTTTCAACGTACCTTAGCAAATGTAACTGGAAAACAAAGGTTTAGTTTCCGTGAAGTGAATCCCATCTTGCTTTCTACTGAAACCAAAGTGTAAATAATTTTGTCATGTCTAAATCAAGGATAGTTTCCTCAAATTGCAATGTCATTCTCTTTTGAAATTACCTGAAAGCGAGTTACCCTACTTACGTAACCTAATCAGAGAATGTCCTTGTATCATTTGGAACCATGTAAATCATGTCAATGTCCAAAAATTATTGAAAAACAAGTATCTGTCAACCTACGTTTTAGCAGTGAGTGGTTAAAATGGACAATTTACATCAAAAGCATTGAATCGCACAATGCATTCAACTAAAACAAAGATATGTGAAATGCTCACGCTTTGTTAACCAGGTGAAAATGCTCAAAGGAGTAAATCTCTTACAAACGCAAGTATCATAGTGGCAACAACAACAATTTGTTTCCTCAATCACAGAATGTATATGTAAATTTCTCAAATGTGTATATTAATTTTCTGTTGAATGCTTAGAAATACGTATGGTGCCTTCAATTTACCTTAGCAAGTGCAACGGGAAAACACATGTTTAATCTAGGTGAAGCAAATTCCACTTTGCTTTCTACTGAAACCAAAGTATAAAGAAGTTTCTCATGTATAAAGCAAGGATAAAATACCTGAAAGGGAGTTACCAAACTTTGTTAAGCTAATCAGAGAACGTACGTGTATCATTCGGAACCATGTAAATCATGTTACTGTTCAAAAACTATCACAAAACAAGGACTCGTCAACCAACGTTTTAGCTAGCAATGGTTACAATGTACAATTTACATCCAAAGAATTGAATGACACATGGCATTCATCCAACACAGAGCTATGTAAAAATTTACGTTTTGTAAACCAAGTGAAAATGCTGTAAGGTGTAAATCACCTACAAATACATGTATAAGAGTGGCCACAAAAACATTTGTTAACTCAGTCAGAGTATGTATACGTAACTCTGTCAAACGTGTATATCAAAGTTCTGTTGAAAAAGTAGTAAAAACACGATACATTCAGTTCACCTTAGCAAGTGCAACAGAAAACACATGTTTAATCTAGGTGAAGTGAATCCCACTTTGCTTTCTACTGAAACCAAAGTATAAAGAAGTTTCTCATGTCTAAAGCAAGGATAAAATAGCTGAAAGGGAGTTACCACACTTTGTTAACCTAATCAGAAAACGTACGTGTATCATTCATAGCCATGTAAATCATTTTAGTGTTCAAATCGATAGGAAAACAAGTATTCATCAAATTACATTTTAGCAGTAAATGGCTAAAATGTACAATTCAGATCAAAGGAAGTGAATCGCACTTTGAGTTCAACTAACACAAAGATATAGGAAATAGCTCTTGTAAATGAAGTGAAAATGCTGTAAGATGGAAATGTCTTATAAACGCATGTATCAGAGGGGCCAGAATAACACTGTCAACACAATCAGAGAATGTATTTGTAACTGTGTCAAACGTGTATATTAAGCTTCCGTTTGAAACACCAAAACAATATGAAACCTTCAATTCACCTTAACATGTGCAACTGAAAACACGTCTTTAGTCTATGGGAAATGAATGATAGTTTGCTTTCTACTGAAACAAAAGTATATATAAGTTTGTCATGTCTAAATCAAGGATAATTTCAAGAATTTGCTATGTTCTTCTCTTTTGAAAGTAACTGAACAGGAGTTAACCCACTCTTTAGCCAAAGAGAGAATGTACTTGTACCATTCAGAGCCATGTAAATCATGCTAGTGTTCAAAAACTATAGCAAAACAAGTATTCGTCAACCTACATTTTACAAGTAAATGGTTAAAATGTACGATTTAGATCAAAGGATGTGTATCCCAAATTACAATCAACTAACACAAAGATATGTCAAATACCTGGTGGAAATCAAGTGAAAATGCTGGATGTTTTAAATCCCTTACAACAATATGTATCAGAGCATCAGCAATGAAACTTTATTAAATCTATTAGAGAATGACTATGTGATTTTGTCAAGTGTATATTAAAATTCTTTTGAAAACTTAGATAAAATCTGGAGCTTTCAACTAACCATAGCAAGTGTAACTGGAAAACACATGTTTCATCTAGGTGAAGTGAATCACACTTTGCTTTTGACTGAAACCAAAGTATAAATAAAGTTTGCCATGTCTTAATCAAGGATAAAGTACTTGAAAGGGAGTTACCACACTTTGTTAACCTAGTCAGAGAATAACGTGTATTCTTCGGAACCCTGTAAATCATGTTACTGTTCCCATCTATAGGAAAACAAGTATTCGTCAACCTATATTTTAGCGGTAAATGGTTAAAACGTACAATGCAGATCACAGGAAGTGAATCGCACATTGAGTTCAACTAACACATAGATATGAGAAATAAGTTTTGTAAATCAAGTGAAAATGCTGTAAGATGTAAATGTCTTGCAAACGCATGTATAAGAGTGGCTGGAGAGGAGGCGGGGCAAGATGGCGGACTAGGCAGAAGGATTGCATAGACCCTCTTCAACAAAGAAAAGGAAAACCAATTAACACAGATACAGAAGATAATTTTGGACCACTGAGCCTTGAAGGAAAGGATGCAGATTTGGACTAAACCCCAACTAGCAGAAGAATTTGC
>NW_006921744.1:7763137-7766590 GCF_000298275.1 Orycteropus afer afer | reverse complement strand
ATAATAAAAGAGTGGCTGGAATAACGCTTTGTCAACTCAGAGAATGGATATGTAATTTTGCCAAACGTTTATGTTAAGTTTCTGTTGGAAACACCAAAAAATATATTATGCCTTCAATTCACCTTAACAAGTACAATTGGAAAACACATGCTTAATATATTGGAAATGAATCACACTTTGCTTTCTACTGAAACAACGGTATATATAAGTTTCTCATGTCTAAATCAAGGATAATTTCAAGAAATTGCAATGTTCTACTCTTTTGAAAGTATATGAAAGGGATTTACCACACTTTGTTATGCTAATCAGAGAATGTACGTGTATCCTTCAGAACCATGTCAATCATGTTACTGTTCCAAAACTATACCAAAACAAATCTTGGTCAACCTACATTTTCGCAGGAAATGGTTAAAATGTACAATTAAGATCAAAGGAAGTGTACCGCACATTGCAATCAACTAACACAAAGATATGTCAAATACGTAGTGGAAATCAAGTGAAAATGCTGGAAGTTGTAAATCTCTTACAAACGCATGGATCAGAGCGGCAGCAACGACACTTTGTTAACTCCATTAGAGAATGTATGTGTAATATTGTCAAATGTGTATATAAAGTTTCTCTTGAATACGCAGATAAAATATGGTACTTTAAACATACCTTAGAAAATGTAACTGGAAAACACATGTTTAATTTCGTGAAGTAAATCCCATCTTGCTTTCTACTGAAACCAAAGTGTAAATAAGTTTGTCATGTCTAAATCAAAGATAGTTTCATCAAATTGCAATGTCCTCCTCTTTTGAAAGTACCTGAAAGGGAGTTACCCCATTTACTTAACCTAATCAGAGAATGTCCTTGTATCATTCGGAACCATGTAAATCATGTTACTGTCCAAAAATTATGGCAAAACAAGTATTTCTCAACCTACATTTTAGCAGGGAGTGGTTAAAATGGACAATTTACATCAAAAGCATTGAATCACACAATGCATTCAACTAAAACAAATATATGTGAAATACTCACACTTTGTTCACCAGGTGAAAATGCTCAAAGGAGTAAATCTCTTACAAACGCATGTATCATAGTGTCAACAACAATAATTTGCTTACTCAATCAAAGAATGTTATGTAAATTTCTCAAATGTGTATATTAATTTTCTGTTGAAAGCTTAGAAATACATATTGTGCCTTCAATTTACCTTAGCAAGTGCACTGGGAAAACACATGTTTAATCTAGGTGAAGTGAATCCCACTTTGCTTTCTACTGAAACCAAAGTATAAAGAAGTTTCTCATGTCTATAGCAAGGATAAAATACCTGAAAGGGAGTTACCACACTTTGTTAACGTAATCAGAGAAAGTACGTGTATCATTCGGAACCATATAAATCATGTTACTGTTCAAAAATATCACAAAACAAGGATTCGTCAGCCACAGTTTTAGCAGGCAATGGTTACAATGTCCAATTTACATCCAAAGATTGAATGACACATGGCATTCTTCCAACACAGAGCTATGTTAAATATTTACGTTTTGTACACCAAGTGAAAATGCTGTAAGGTGTAAATCACTTACAAACACATGTATCAGAGTGGCCGCAACAACATTTGTTAACTCAGAGAATGTATATGTAACTCTTTCAAATGCATATATCAATGTTCTGTTGAAAAAGTAGTACAAACACGATACCTTCAATTCACCTTAGCAAGTGCAACGGAAAACACATGTTTAAACTAGGTGAAGTGAATGACACTTTGCTTTCTCCTGAAAACAAAGTATATATATATATATATATATATGTTTGTCATATCCAACTCAAGGAAAATTTCAAGAAATTGCAATGTTCTACTCGTTTGAAAGTAAATGAAAAGGAGTTGCCACACTTTCTGAACCTAAAGAGAGAATGTACGTGTATCATTCAGGGACATGTAAATCATGTTACTGTTCAAATCAATAGGAAAACAAGTACTCGTCAACTTACATTTTAGCAGTAAATGCTTAAAATGTACACTTCAGATCAAAGGAAGTGAATCGCACATTGAGTTCAACTAACACAAAAGTATAGGAAATACATTTTGTAAATCAAGTGAAAATGCTGTAAGATGGAAATGTCTTACAAACGCATATATCAGAGTGGCCGGAATAACACTGTCAACTCAATCAGAGAATGTATTTGTAACTTTGTCAAGCGTGTATATTAAGTTTCTGTTCCAAACACCAAAACAATATGATGCCTTCAATTCACTTTAACATGTGCAACTGGAAAACACGTGTTTAGTCTATGGGAAATGAATGATACTTTGCTTTCTACTGAAACAAAAGTATATATAAGTTTGTCATGTCTAAATCAAGGATAATTTCAAGAAATTGCTATGTTCTTTTCTTTGAAAGTACCTGAACAGGAGTTACCACACTCTTAAGCTAAAGAGACATTGTACTTGTACGATTCAGAGCCATGTAAATCACGTTAGTGTTCTAAAGCTATAGGAAAACAAGTCTTGGTCAACATACATTTTAGCAGGAAATGGTTAAAATGTACAATTAAGATCAAAGGAACTGTATCGCACATAGCAATCAACTAACACAAAGGTATGTCAAATACGTGGTGGAAATCAAGTGAAAATGCTGGTAGCTGTAAATCTCTTACACACGCATGTATCAGAGGGGCAGCAACGACACTTTGTTAACTCCATTAGAGAATGTATATTTAATATTGTCACATGTGTATATTAAGTTTCTCTTGAATACGTAGATAAAATATGGTGCTTTCAACGTACCTTAGCAAATGTAACTGGAAAACACAGGTTCAGTTTCCCTGAAGTGAATCCCATCTTGCTTTCTACTGAAACCAAAGTGTAAATAATTTTGTCATGTCTAAATCAAGGATAGTTTCATCAAATTGCAATGTCATCCTCTTTGAAAGTACCTGAAAGGAAGTTACCGTACTTACTTCACCTAATCAGAGAATGTCCTTGTATCATTTGGAACCATGTAAATCATGTCACTGTCCAAAAATTATTGAAAAACAAGTATATGTCAACCTACATTTTGGCAGGGAGTGGTTAAAATGGACAATTTACATCAAAAGAATTGAATCACAAAATGCATTCAACTAAAACAAAGATATGTGAAATGCTCACGCTTTGTTAACCAGGTGAAAACGCTCAAAGGAGTAAATCTCTTACAAACGCATGTATCATAGTGGCAACAACAATGATTTGTTTACTCAATCACAGAATGTATATGTAAATTTCTCAAATGTGTATATTAACTTTCTGTTGAAAGCTTAGAAATACGTATGGTGCCTTCAATTTACCTTAGCAAGTGCAACGGGAAAACACATGTTTAATCTAGGTGAAGCGAATCCCACTTTGCTTTCTACTGAAACCAAAGTATAAAGAAGTTTCTCATGTCTAAAGCAAGGATAAAATACCTGAAAGGGAGTTACCACACTTTGTT
>NW_006921744.1:7752945-7760807 GCF_000298275.1 Orycteropus afer afer | reverse complement strand
GGCAGCAATGACACTTTGTTAACTCCATTAGAGAATGTATATGTAATATTGTCAAATGTGTATATTAAGTTTCTCTTGAATACGTAGATAAAATAGGGCATTTTCAACGTACCTTAGCAAATGTAACAGGAAAACACATGTTTAGTTTCCTTGAAGTGAATCCCTTCTTGCTTTCTACTGAAACCAAAGTTTAAATAATTTTGTCATGTCTAAATCAAGGATAGTTTCATAAAATTGCAATGTCCTCCTCTTTTGAAAGTACCTGAAGGGGAGTTACCCCACTTACTTAACCTAATCAGAGAATGTCCTTGTACTTTTGGAACCATGTAAATCATGTTACTGTCCAAAAATTATGGATAAACAAGTATCTGTCAAACTACATTTTACCAGGGAGTGGTTAAAATGGACAATTTACATCAAAAGCATTGAATCGCACAAAGCATTCCACTAAAACAAAGATATGTGAAATGCTCACGCTTTGCTCACCAGG
The DNA here is from genome assembly GCF_000298275.1 of Orycteropus afer afer. NCBI lineage: Eukaryota > Metazoa > Chordata > Mammalia > Tubulidentata > Orycteropodidae > Orycteropus > Orycteropus afer. Next base: position 7,760,317 of record NW_006921744.1, on the reverse strand, counting down.
TGAAAATGCTCAAAGGAGTAAACCTCTTACAAATGCATGTATCATAGTGGCAACAACAATAATGTGTTTACTCAATCACAGAATGTATATGTAAATTTCTCAAATGTGTATATTAATTTTCTGTTGAAAGCTTAGAAATACGTATGGTGCCTTCAATTTACCATAGCAAGTGCAACTGGAAAGCACATGTTTAATCTAGGTGAAGTGAATTCCACTTTGCTTTCTACTTAAACCAAAGTGTAAAGAAGTTTCTCATGTCTAAAGCAAGGATAAAATACCTGAAAGGGAGTTACCACACTTTGTTAACATAATCAGAGAATGTACGTGTATCATTCGGAACCATGTAAATCATGTTACTGTTCAAAAACTATGGCAAAACCAGGATTTGTCAACCAACGTTTTAGCAGGCAATGGTTACAATGTACAATTTACATCCAAAGAATTGAATGACACATGGCATTCATCCAACACAGAGCTATGTTAAATATTTACGTTTTGTAAACCAAGTGAAAATGCCGTAAGGTGTAAATCCCTTACAAACACATGTATCAGTGTGGCCGCAACAACATTTGTTAACTCAGTCAGAGAATGTATATGTAACTCTGACAAATGTGTATATCAAGGTTCTGTTGAAAAAGTAGTAAAAACACGATACCTTCAATTTCCCGTAGCAAGTGCAATGGAAAACACATGTTTAATCTAGGTGAATTGAATCACACTTTCCTTTCTCCTGAAAACAAAGTATAAATATGTTTGTCTTGTCTAACTCAAGGATAATTTCAAGAAATTGCAATGTTCTACTCGTTTGAAAGTAAATGAAAGGGAGTTACCACACTTTCTGAACCTAAACAGAGAATGTACATGTATCATCCAGAGCCTTGTAAATCATGTTACTGTTTAAGTCGATAGGAAAACAAGTATTCATCAACCTACGTTTTAGGAGTAAATGGTCTAAATGTACAATTCAGATCAAAGGAAGTGATTCGCACATTGAGTTCAACTAACACAAAGATATAGGAAATACCTCTTGTAAATCAAGTTAAAATGCCGTAAGATTGAAATGTCTTACGAACGCATGTATGAGAGTGGCCGGAATAACACTTTGTTTACTCAATCAGAGAATGTATTTGTAACTTTGTCAAGCGTGTATATTAAGTTGCTGTTGGAAACACCAAAACAATATGATGCCTTCAATTCACCTTAATATGTACAACTCAAAAACATGTGTTTAGTCTATGGGAAATGAATGATACTTTGTTTCTACTGAAACAAAAGTATATATAAGTTTGTCATGTCTAAATCAAGGATAATTTCAAGAAATTGCTATGTTCTTCTCTTTTGAAAGTACCTGAACAGGAGTTACCCCACTCCTAAGCTAAAGAGAGAATGTACTTGTACCATTCAGAGCCATGTAAATCATGTTAGTGTTCAAAAACTATAGCAAAACAAGTATTCATCAACCTACATTTTAGAAGTAAATGGTTAAAATGTACGATTTAGACCAAAGGATGTGTATCGCACATTGCAATCAACTAACACAAAGATATGTCAAATACGTGGTGGTAATCAAGTGAAAATGCTGGACGTTGTAAATCTCTTACAACAACATGTATCAGAGGGGCAGCAATGAAACTTTATTAACTCTATTAGAGAATGAATATATCATTTTGTCAAGTGTATATAAAAATTCTTTTGATAACTTAGATAAAATCTGGTGCTTTCAACTAACCTTAGCAAGTGTAACTGGAAAACACATGTTTCATCTAGGTGATGTGAATCACACTTTGCTTTCCACTGAAACCAAAGTATAAAAAAAAATTTGCCATGTCTAAATCAAGGATAAAGTACCTGAAAGGGAATTACCACACTTCGTTAACCTTTTCAGAGAATGTACGTGTCTCCTTCGGAACCTTGTAAATCATGTTACTGTTCCCATCTTTAGGAAAACAAGTTTTTGTCAACATACATTTTAGCAGTAAATGGTTAAAATGTACAATTCAGATTGAAGGAAGTGAATCGAACATTGAGTTCAACTAACACATAGATATGTGAAATAAGTTTTGTAAATCAAGTGAAAATGCTGTAAGATGTAAATGTCTTACAAACGCATGTATAAGAGTGGCTGGAATAATGCTTTCTCAACTCAATCAGAGAATGGATATGTAATTTTGTCAAACGTATATGTTAAGTTTCTCTTGGAAATGCCAAAAAATATATGATGCCTTCAATTCACCTTAACAGGTGCAACTGGAAAACACATGCTTTATATGTTGGAAATGAATCACACTTCACTTTCTACTGAAACAACAGTATATGTAAGTTTGTCATGTCTAAATCAAGGATAATTTCAAGAAATTGCAATTTTCTACTCTTTTGAAAGTATATGAAAGGGATTTACCACACTTTGTAAAGCTAATCAGAGAATGTACGTGTATTCTTCAGAACCATGAAAATCATGTTACTGTTCCAAAATGATAGCAAAACAAGTCTTGGTCAACATACATTTTAGCATGAAATGGATAAAATGTACAATTAAGATCAAAGGAAATTTATCTGACTTTGCAATCAACTAACACAAAGATATGTCAAATACGTGGTGGAAATCAAGTGAATATGCTGAAAGATGTAAATCTCTTACAAACGCATTTATCAGAGTGGCAGCAACGAAACTTTGTTAACTCCATTAGAGAATGTATATGTAATATTGTCAAATGTGTACATTAAGTTTCTCTTGAATGCGTAGATAAAATAAGGTACTTTCAATGTACCTTAGCAAATGTAACCGGAAAACACATGTTTAGTTTCCGTGAAGTGGATCCCATCTTACTTTCAACTGAAACCAAAGTGTAAATAAGTTTGTCATGTCTAAATGAAGGATAGTTTCATCAAGTTGCAATGTCCTCCTCTTTGAAAGTACCTGAAAGGCAGTTACCCCACTTACTTATCCTAATCAGAGAATGTATACGTGACATTCGGAACCATACAACTCTTTGTTATCCTAATCAGAGAATGTCCTTGTATCATTCGTAACCATGTAAATCATGTTACTGTCCAAAAATTATGGCAAATCAAGTATTTGTCAACCTACATTTTAGCAGGGAGTGGTTAAAATGGACAATTTACATCAAAAGTATTAAATCGCACAATGCATTCAACTAAAACAAATATATGTGAAATGCGCATGCTTTGTTCACCAGGTGAAAATGCTCAAAGGAGTAAATCTCTTACAAATGCATGTATCATATTGGCAACATCAATAATTTGTTTACTCAATCACAGAATGTATATGTAAATTTCTCAAATGTGTATATTAATTTTCTGTTGAAAGCTTAGAAAAACGTATGGTGCCTTCAATTTACCTTAGCAAGTGCAACTGGAAAATGCCTGTATAATCTAGGTGAAGTGAATCCCACTTTGTTTTCTATTGAAACCAAAATATAAAGAAGTTTCTCATGTCTAAAGCAAGGATAAAATACCAGATAGGGAGTTACCACACTTTGTTAACCTAATCAGAGAACGTACGTGTATCATTCGAAACCATGTAAATCATGTTACTGGTCAAAAACTATTGCAAAACCAGGATTCATCAACCAAAATTTTAGCAGGCAATGGTTACAATGTGCAATTTACATTCAAAGAATAGAATGACACATGGCATTCATCCAATACAGAGCTAGGTTAAATATTTACGTTTGTAAACCAAGTAAAAATGCTGTAAGGTGTAAATCACTTACAAACACATGTATCAGATTGGCCGCAACAACATTTGTTAACTAAGTCAGAGAATGTATACGTAACTCTGTCCAACGTGTATATTAAGGTTCTGATGAAAAAGTAGTAAAAACACGATACCTTCAATTCACCTTCTCAAGTGCAACGGAAAACACATGGTTAATCTAGGTGAAGTGAATCACACTTTGCTTTCTCCTGAAAACAAAGTATAAATATGTTTGTCATGTCCAACTCAATGATAATTTCAAGAAATTGCAATGTTCTACTCGTTTGAAAGTAAATGAAAGGGAGTTACCACACTTTCTGAACCTAAACAGAGAATGTATGTGTATCATTCAGAGCCCTGTAAATCATGTTCCTTTTTAAATCGATAGGAAAACAAGTATTCATCAACCTACGTTTTAGCAGTAAATGGTTAAAATGTACCATTCAGATCAAAGGAAGTGAATCGCTCATTGAGTTCAAGTAACACAAAGATATAGGAAATACCTCTTGTAAATGAAGTGAAAATGCTGTAAGATGGAAATGTCTTACAAATGCATGTATGAGAGTGGCCGGAATAACACTTTGTTTACTCAATCAGAGAATGTATTTGTAACTTTGTCAAGCGTGTATATTAAGTTTCTGTTGGAAACGCCAAAAGAATATGATGCCTTCAATTCACCTTAATATGTGCAACTCGAAAACACGTGTTTAGTCTATGGGAAATGAATGATACTTTGTTTCTACTGAAAAAAATGTATATATAAGTTTGTCATGTCTAAATCAAGGATAATTTCAAGAAATTGCTATGTTCTTCTCTTTTGAAAGTACCTCAACAGGAGTTACCCCACTCTTAAGCTAAAGAGACAATGTACTTGTACCATTCAGAGCCACGTAAATCATGTTAGTGTATATGTAATATTGTCAAATGTGTATGTGAAGTTTCTCTTGAATACGTAGATAAAATATGGTGCTTTCAATGTACCTTAGCAAATGTAACTGGAAAACACATGTTTAGTTTCCGTGAAGTGAATCCCATCATGCTTTCTACTGAAACCAAAGTGTAAATAAGTTTGTCATGTCTAACACTAGGATAGTTTCATCAAATTGCAATGTCCTCCTCTTTTGAAAGTACCTGAAAGTGAGTTACCCCACTTACTTAACCTAATCAGAGAATGTCCTTGTATCATTCGGAAACATGTAAATCATGTTACTGTCCAAAAATTATGGCAAAACAAGTATTTGTCAACCTACATTTTAGCAGGGAGTGGTTAAAATGGACAATTTACATAAAAGAATTGAATCGCACAATGCATTCAACTAAAACAAAGATATGTGAAATGCTTACGCTTTCTTCACCAGGTGTAAATACTCAAAGGAGTAAATCTCTTACAAACGCATGTATCATAATGGCAACAACAAAAATTTGTTTACTCAATCACAGAATGTATATGTAAATTTCTCAAATGTGTATATTAATTTTCTGTTGAAAGCTTAGAAATATGTATGTTATTTTTTTTACCTTAGCAATTTACCTTAGCAAGTGCAACTGGTAAACACATGTTTAATCTAGGTGAAGTGAATCCCACTTTGCTTTCTATTGAAACCAAAGTATAAAGAAGTTTCTCATGTCTAAAGCAAGGATAAAATACCTGAAAGGGAGTTACCACACTTTGTTAATCTAATCAGAGAACGTACGTGTATCATTCGGAAACATTTAAAGAATGTTACTGTTCAAAAATTATTGCCAAACAAGGATTCGTCAACCAACGTTTTAGAAGGCAATGGTTACAATGTACAATTTACATCCAAAGAATTGAATGACACAAGGCATTCATCCAACACAAAGCTATGTTAAATATTTACGTTTTGTAAACCAAGTGAAAGTGCTGTAAGGTGTAAATCACTTACAAACACATGTATCAGAGTGGCTGCAACAACATTTGTTAACTCAGTCAGAGAATGTATATGTAACTCTGTCAGACATGTATATCAAGGTTCTGTTGAAAAAAGTAGTAAAAACACGATACCTTCAATTCACCTTTGCAAGTGCAACGGAAAACACATGTTTAATCTCGGTGAAATGAATCACACTTTGCTTTCTCCTGAAAACAAAGTATAAATATGTTTGTCATGTCCAACTCAAGGATAATTTCAAGAAATTGCAATGTTCTCCTCGTATGAAAGTAAATGAAAGGGAGTTACCACACTTTCTGAACCTAAACAGAGAATGTACGTGTATCATTCAGAGCCATGTAAATCATGTTACTGTTTAAATTGATAGGAAAACAAGTATTCATCAACCTACGTTTTAGCAGTAAATGGTTAAAGTGTACAATTCAGATCAAAGGAAGTGAATGGCACATTGAGTTCAACTAACACAAAGATATAAGAAATACTTTTTGTAAATCAAGTGAAAATGCTGTAAGATGGAAATGTCTTACAAACGCATGTATGAGAGTGGCCGGAATAACACTTTGCTTACTCAATCAGAGAATGTATTTGTAACTTTGTCAAGCATGTATATTAATTTTCTGTTGGAAACGCCAAAACAATATGATGCCTTCCATTCACCTTAACATGCGCAACTTGAAAACACGTGTTTAGTCTATGGGAAATGAATGATACTTTGCTTTCTACGGAAACAAAAGTATATATAAGTTTGTCATGTCTAAATCAAGGATAATTTCAAGAAATTGCTATGTTCTTCTCTTTTGAAAGTACCTGAACATGAGTTACCCCACTTTGTTAAGCTAAACAGAGAATGTACTTGTATCATTCAGAGCCATGTAAATCATGTTAGTGTTCAAAAATTATAGCAAAACAAGTATTCGTCAACCTACATTTTAGCAGTAAATGGTTAAAATGTACGATTTAGATCAAAGGATGTGTATCGCACATTGCAATCAACTAACACAAAGATATGTCAAAAACGTTGTGTAAATCAAATGAAAATGCTGGAAGTTGTAAATCTCTTACAAACACATGTATCAGAGCAGCAGCAATGAAGCTTTATTAACTCTATTGGAGAATGACTATGTAATTTTGTCAAGTGTATATTAAAATTCTTTTGAAAACTTAGATAAAATATGGTGCTTTCAACTAACCTTAACAAGTGTAACTGGAAAATACATGTTTCATCTAGGTGAAGTGAATCACACTTTTCTTTCGACTGAAACCAAAGTATAAATAAAGGTTGCCATATCTAAATCAAGGATAAAGTACGTGAAAGGGAGTTACCACACTTTGGTAACCTATTGAGAGAATGTACGTGTGTCTTTCGGAACCCTGTAAATCATGGTACTGTACCCATCTATAGGAAAACAAGTGTTTGTCAATGTACACTTTAGCAGTAAATGGTGAAAATGTACAATTAAGATCAAAGGAAGTGTATTGCACATTGCAATCAACTAACACAAAGTATATCAAATACATGGTGGAAATCAAGTGAAAATGCTGGAAGTTGTAAATCTCTTGCAAATGCAGGTATCAGAGCGGCAGCAATGACACTTTGTTAACTCCCTTAGAGAATGTATATGTAATATTGTCAAATGTGTATATTAAGTTTCTCTTGAATTCGTAGATAAAATATGGTGTTTTCAACGTCCCTTAGCAAATGTAACTGGAAATCACAGGTTTAGTTTCCGTGAAGTGAATC
>NW_006921744.1:7749573-7752258 GCF_000298275.1 Orycteropus afer afer | reverse complement strand
GCAAAACAAGAACTCGTCAACCTACATTTTAGCAGGCAATGGTTACAATGTACAATTTACATCCAAAGAATTGAATGACACATGGCATTCATCGAACACAAAGCTATGTTAAATATTTACGTTTGTAAACCAAGTGGAAATGCTGTAAGGTGTAAATCACTTCAAACACATGTTTCAGACTAGCCGCAACAAAGTTTGTGAACTCAATCATAGAATGGGTATGTAGCACTTTCTAACGTATATATCAAGTTTCTGTTGAAAAAGTAGTAAAAACACGATACCTTCAATTCACCTTAGCAAGTGAAATGGAAAATACGTTTAATCTAGGTGAAGTGAATGACACTTTGCTTTCGACTGAAACCAAAATATAAATAAGTTTGCCATGTTTAAATCAAGGATAAAGTACCTGAAAGGGAGTTACCACACTTTGTTAACCTATTCAGAGAATGTACGTGTATTCTTCGGAACCCAGTAAATCATGTTACTCTTCCCATCTGTAGAAAAACAAATATTCGTCAGCCTACATTTTAGCAGTAAATGGTTAAAATGTACAATTCAGTTAAAAGGTAGTGAATCTCACATTGAGTTCAACTAACATATAGATATGTGAAATGACTTTTGTAAATCAAGTGAAAATGCTGTAAGATGTAAATGTCTTACAAACGCATGTATCAGAGTGGCCAGAATAACATTTTGTCCACTCAATCAGACAATGGATATGTAATTTTGTCAAACGTATATATTATGTTTCTGTTCAAACGCCAAAAAATATATGATGCTTCAATTCACCTTAACAATTGCAATTGGAGAACACATGCTTAATATATTGGAAATAAATCACACTTCGCTTTCCACTGAAACAACAGTATATATAAGTTTGTCATGTGTAAATCAAAAATAATTTCAAGAAATTGCAATGTTCTACTCTTTTGAAAGAATATGAAAGGGATTTACCACACTTTGTTAAGCTAATCAGAGAATGTACGGGTAACCTTCAGAACAATGTAAATCCTCTTATTGTACAAAACTATAACAAAACAAGTCTAGGTCAACCTACATTTTAGCAGGAAATGGTTAAAATGTACAATTAAGATCAAAGGAAGTGTATCACACATTGCAATCCACAACCACAAAGACATGTCAAATACGTGGTGGAAATCAAGTGAAAATGCTCGAAGTTGTAAATCTCTTACAAACGCATGTATCAGAGAAGGAGCAGTGACACTTTGTTAACTCCAGTAGAGAATGTATATGTAAACTTGTCAAAAGTGCATATTAATTTTCTCTTTAATATGTAGATAAAATATGGTGCTTTCAACGTGCCTTAGCAAATGTAACTGGAAAAAAACATGTTTAGTTTACGTGAAGTGAATCCCATTTTGCTCTCTACTGAAACCAAAGTGTAAATAAGTTTGTCATGTCTAAATCAAGGATAATTTCATCAAATTGCAATGTCCTCCTCTTTTGAAAGTACATTAAAGGGAGTTACCCAACTTATTTACCTAATCAGAGTATGTCCTTGTATCATTGGGAACAATGTAAATCATGTTACTGTCCAAAAATTACGGCAAAACAAGTATTTGTCAACATACATTTTAGCAGGGAGTGTTTAAAATGGACAATTTACATCAAATCATTGAATCGCACAATGCATTCAACTAAAACAAAGATATGTGGAATACTCACGGTTTGTTCACCAAGTGAAAATGCTCAAAGGAGTAAATCTTTTGGAAACGCATCTATCATAGTGGCAAAAACAATAATTTGTTTACTCAATCACAGAATGTATATGTAATTTCTCAAATGTGTATTTTAATTTTCTGTTGAAAACATAGAAATACGTTTGGGGCCTTCAATTTACCTTAGCAAGTGCAACTGGAAAACACATGTTTAATCTAGGTGAAGTGAATCCCACTTTGCTTTCTACTGAAACCAAAGTATAAAGAAGTTTCTCATGTCTAAAGCAGGGATAAAATACCAGAAAGGGGGTTACCACACTTTGTTAACCTAATAAGAGAACGTACGTGTATCATTTGGAACCATGTAAATCATGTTACTGTTCAAAAACTATCGCAAAACAAGGATTCATCAACCAACGTTTTAGTGGGCAATGGTTACAATCTACAATCTACATCCAGAGAATTGAATGACACATGGCATTCATCCAACACAAAGCTATGTTAAATATTTACGTTTTGTAAACCAAGTGAAAATGCTGTAAGGTGTAAATCACTTACAAACACATGTGTCAGAGTGGCCGCAACTACATTTGTTAACTAGGTCAGATAATGTATACGTAACTCTGTCAAACGTGTATAGTAAAAACACGATACCTTCAATTCACCTTAGCAAGAGCAACGGAAAACACATGTTTAATGTAGGTGAAGTGAATCACACTTGCTTTCTCCTGAAAACAAGGTATAAATATGTTTGTCATGTCCAACTCAAGAATATTTTCAAGAAATTGCAATGTTCTACTCGTTTGAAAGTAAATGAAAGGGAGTTACCACACTTTCTGAACCTAAACAGAGAATGTACGTGTATCATTCAGAGCCATGTAAATCATGTTACTGTTTCAATCGATAGGAAAACAAGTATTCATCAACCTACGTTTTAGCAGTAAATGGTTAAAATGTACAATTCAGATCAAAGGAAGTGAATGGCACATTGAGTTCAACTAACACA
>NW_006921744.1:7746578-7747383 GCF_000298275.1 Orycteropus afer afer | reverse complement strand
CAAAACAAGTCTTGGTCAACCTACATTTTAGCAGGAAATGGCTAAAATGTACAATTAAGATCAAAGGAAGTGTATCGCACATTGCAATCAACTAAGACAAAGATATGTCAAATACGTGGTGGAAATAAGTCAAAATGCTGGAAGTTGTAGATCTCTTACAAACGCATGTATCAGAGCGGCAGCAATGACACTTTGTTAACTCCATTAGAGAATGTATATGTAATATTGTCAAATGTGTATATTAAGTTTCTCTTGAATATGTAGATAAAATATGTTGCTTTCAACGTACCTTAGCAAATGTAACTGGAAAACACGTTTAGATTCCGTGAAGTGAATCCCATCTTGCTTTCTACTGAAACCAAAGTGTAAATAAGTTTGTCATGTCTAAATCAAGGATAGTTTCATGAAATTGCAGTGTCCTCCACTTTTGAAAGTACCTGAAAGGGAGTTACCCCAATTACTTAACCTAATCAGAGAATGTCCTTGTATCATTCGGAACCATGTAAATCATGTTACTGTCCAAAAATTATGGCAAAACAAGTATTTGTCAACCTACATTTTAGCAGGGAGTGGTTAAAATGGACAATTTACATCAAAAGCATTGAATCGCACAATGCATTCAACTAAAACAAAGATATGTGAAATGCTCACGCTTTGTTCACCAGGTGAAAATGCTCAAAGGAGTAAATCTCTTACAAACGCATGTATCATAGTGGCAACAACAATAATTTGTTTACTCAATCACAGAATGTATATGTAAATTTCTCAAATGTGTATATTAATTTTCTGTTGAAAGCTTAGAAAT
>NW_006921744.1:7743578-7744368 GCF_000298275.1 Orycteropus afer afer | reverse complement strand
TCAAAGGAAGTGTATCGCACATTGCAATCAACTAACACAAAGATATATCAAATACATGGTGGAAATCAAGTGAAAATGCTTATAGTTGTAAATCTCTTACAAATGCATGTATCAGAGCAGCAGCAACGACACTTTGTTAACACCCTTAGAGAATGTATATGTAATATTGTCAAATGTGTATATTAAGATTCTCTTGAATAAGTAGATAAAATATGGTGCTTTCAACGTGCCTTAGCATATGTAACTGGAAAAAACATGTTTAGTTTACGTGAAGTGAATCCCATTTTGCTTTCTACTGAAACCAAAGTGTAAATAAGTTTGTCATGTCTAAATCAAGGATAGTTTCATCAAATTGCAATATCCTCCTCTTTTGAAAGTACATTAAAGGGAATTACCCCACTTACTTAACCTAATCAGAGTATGTCCTTGTATCATTTGGAACAAAGTAAATCATGTTAGTGTCCAAAAATTATGGCAAAACAAGTATATGTGGAATGCTCACGCTTTGTTCACAAGGTGAAAATGCTCAAAGGAGTAAATCTCTTAGAAATGCATCTATCATAGTGGCAACAACAATAAATTGTTTACTCAATCACAGAATGTATATGTAATTTCTGAAATGTGTATATTAATTTTCTGTTGAAAACATAGAAATACGTTTGGGGCCTTCAATTTGCCTTAGCAAGTGCAACTGGAAAACAAATGTTTAATCTAGGTGAAGTAAATCCCACTTTGCTTTCTACTGAAACCAAAGTATAAAGAAGTTTCTCATGTCTAAAGCAAGGATAAA
>NW_006921744.1:7741238-7742031 GCF_000298275.1 Orycteropus afer afer | reverse complement strand
TCAACCTACATTTTAGCAGGAAATGGCTAAAATGTAAAATTAAGATCAAAGGAAGTGTATCTCACATTGCAATCAACTAACACAAAGATATATCAAATACATGGTGGAAATCAAGTGAAAATGCTGGAAGTTGTAAATCTCTTACAAACACATGTCCAGAGCATCAGCAACGACACTTTGTTAACACCCTTAGAAAATGTATATGTAATATTTTCAAATGTGTATATTAAGTTTCTCTTGAATACGTAGATAAAATATGGTGCTGTCAACATACCTTAGCAAATGTAACTGGAAAACATATGTTTAGTTTGCGTGAAGTGAATCCCATCTTAATTTCTACTGAAACCAAAGTGTAAATAAGTTGGTCATGTCTAAATCAAGGATAGTTTCAGCAAATTGCAATGTTCTCCTCTTTTGAAAGTACCTGAAAGGGAGTTACCCCAATTACTTAACCTAATCAGAGAATGTCCTTGTATCATTCAGAACCATGTAAATCATGTTACTGTCCAAAAATTTTTGGCAAAACAAGTATTTGTCAACATACATTTTATCAGGGAGTGGTTTAAATGGACAATTTACATCAAAAGCATTGAATTGCACAATGCATTCAACTAAAACAAAGATATGTGAAATGATCACGCTTTGTTCACCAGGTGAAAATGCTCAAAGGAGTAAATCACTTACAAACGCATGTATCTTAGTGGCAACAACAATAATTTGTTTACTCAATCACAGAATGTATATGTAAATTTCTCAAATGTGTATATTAATTTTCTGTTGAAAGCTTAGAAAT
>NW_006921744.1:7737228-7740553 GCF_000298275.1 Orycteropus afer afer | reverse complement strand
ACAAGTATTCATCAACCTACGTTTTAGCAGTAAATGGTTAAAATGTACAATTCAGATCAAAGGAAGTGAATGGCACATTGAGTTCAACTAACACAAAGATATAGGAAATACTTTTTGTAAATCAAGTGAAAATGCTGTAAGATGGAAATGTCTTACAAACGCATGTATGAGAGTGGCCGGAATAACACTTTGCTTACTCAATCAGAGAATGTATTTGTAACTTGTCAAGCGTGTATATTAAGTTTCTGTTGGAAACGCCAAAACAATATGATGCCTTCAATTCACCTCAACATGTGCAACTCGAAAACACGTGTTTAGTCTATGGGAATGAATGATACTTTGCTTTCTACTGAAACAAAAGTATATATATAAATTTGTCATGTCTAAATCAAGGATAATTTCAGGAAATTGCTATGTTCTTCTCTTTTGAAAGTACCTGAACAGGAGTTACCCCACTTTGTTAAGCTAAACAGAGAATGTTCTTTTATCATTCAGAGCCATGTAAATCATGTTAGTGTGCAAAAGCTATAGCAAAACAAGTATTCATCAACCTACATTTTAGCAGTAAATGGTTAAAATGTATGATTTAGATCAAAGGATGTGTATCGCACATTGCAGTCAACTAACAAAAAGATACGTCAAATACGTGGTGGAAATCATGTGAAAATGCTGGACGTTGTAAATCTCTTAGGAACACATGTATCAGAGCACCAGCAATGAAACTTTATTAACCCTATTAGAGAATGACTATGTAATATTGTCAAGTGTATATTAAAATTCTTTTGAAATCTGTGATAAATTATGGTGCTTTCAACTAACCTCAGCAAATGTAACCGGTAAACATATGTTTCATCTAGGTGAAGGGAATCACACTTTGCTTTCCACTGAAACCAACGTATAAATAAAGTTTGCCATGTCTAAATCAGGGATAAAGTACCTGAAAGGGAGTTACCGTACTTTGTTAACCTATTCAGAGAATGTACTTGTATCCTTCGGAACCCAGTAAATCATGTTTGTTCCCATCTGTAGGAAAACAAGTTTTCATCAGCATACATTTTAGCAGTAAATGGTTAAAATGTACAATTCAGATCAAAGAAAGTGAATCGAACATTGAGTTCTACTAGCACATAGATATGTGAAATAAGTTTAGTAAATCAAGTGAAAATGCTGTAAGATGTAAATGTCTTACAAACGCATGTATCAGAGTGGCCAGAATAACACTTTGTTAACTCAATCAGAGAATGCATATGTGATTTTGTCAAATATATATATTATTTTTCTGTGGGAAATGCCAAAAAATATATGATGCCTTCAATTCACCTTAACAAGTGCAAAGGGAAAACACATGCTTAATATATTGGAAATGAATCACACTTCGCTTTCTACTGAAACAACAGTACATATAAGTTTATCATGTCTAAATCAAGGAAAATTTCAAGAAATTGCAATGATCTACTCTTTTGAAAGTATATGAAATGGATTTAACACACTTTGCTAAGCTAATCAGAGAATGTACGTGTAACCTTCAGAATCATGTAAATCATGTTACTCTTCCAGAAGTATAGCAAAATAGGTCTTGGTCAACCTACATTTTAGTAGTAAATGGTTAAAATGTACAATTCAGATCAAAGGAACTGAATCGCACATTGAGTTCAACAAACACATAGGTATGTGAAATAAGTTTTGTAAATCAAGTGAAAATGTTGTAAGATGTAAATGTCTTACAAACCCATGTATCAGAGTGGCCGGAATAACACTTTGTAAACTCAATCAGAGAATGGATATGTAATTTTGTCAAATGTATACATTAAGTTTATGTTGGAAAAGACAAAATATATGATGCCTTCAATTCACCTTAACAAGTGCACCTGGAAAACACATGCTTAATATATTGGAAATGAATCACACTTCGCTTTCTACTGAAACAACAGTATATATAAGTTTGTCATTCTCAAGCAAGGATAATTTCAAGAAATTGCAATGTTCTACTCTTTTGAAAGTATATGAAAGGGATTTAACACACTTTGTTAAGCTAATCAGAGAATGTATGTGTATCCTTCAGAACCATGTAAATTCTGTTACTGTTCCAAAACTATAGCAAAATAAGTCTTGGCCAACCTACATTTTAACAGGAAATGGTTAAAATGGACAATTAAGATAAAAGAAAGTGTATCGCACATTGCAATCAACTAACACAAAGATATGTCAAATACGTGGTGGAAATAAGTGAAAATGCTGGACGTTGTAAATCCCTTACAAACGCATGTATCAGAGTGGCAGCAATGACACTTTGTTAACTCCATTGGAGAATGTATATGTAATATTGTCAAATGTGTATATTAAGTTTCTCTTGAATTCGTAGATAAAATATGGTGTTTTCAACGTCCCTTAGCAAATGTAACTGGAAATTACGGGTTTAGTTTATGTGAAGTGAATCCCATCGTGCTTTCTACTGAAACCAAAGTGTAAATAAGTTTGTCATGTCTAAATCAAGGATAGTTTCATCAAATTGCAATATCCTCCTCTTTTGAAAATACTTGAAAGGGAGTTACCCCGCTTACTTAACCTAAACAGAGAATGTCCTTGTACCATTCAGAACCATTTAAATCATATTATGGTCCGAAAATTAAGGCAAAACAAGTGTTTGTCAACCTACATTTTAGCATGGATTGGTTAAAATGGACAATTAACATCAAAAGCATTGATTTGCACAATGCATTCAACTAAAACTAGGATATGTGAAATTCTCACGCTTTGCTCACCAGGTGAAAATGCTCAAAGGAGTAAATCTCTTACAAACACATGTATCATAATAGCAACAACAGTAATTTGTTCATTCAATCACAGAATGTATATGTAAATTTCTGTAAAGTGTATATTAATTTTCTGTTCAAAACTTAGAAATATGTATGGTGCCTTCAATTTACCTTAGCAAGTGCAAATGGAAAACACATGTTTAATCTACGTGAAGTGAATCCCACTTTGCTTTCCACTGAAACCAGGTATAAAGAAGTTTCTCATGTCTAAAGCAAGGATAAAATATCTGAAATGGAGTTACCACACATTGTTAACGTAATCAGAGAACATACGTGTATCATTCAGAACCATGTAAATTATGGTACTGTTAAAAAACTATCGCAAAACCAGGATTCGTCAACCAACGTTTTAGCAGGCAATGGTTACAATGTACAATTTACATCCAAAGAATTGAATGACACATGGCATTCATCCAATACAGAGCTATGTTAAATATTTACGTTTTGTAAACCAAGTGAAAATGCTGTAAGGTGTAAATCACTTACAAACACATGTATCAGATTGGCTG
>NW_006921744.1:7736453-7737068 GCF_000298275.1 Orycteropus afer afer | reverse complement strand
AAAAGTAGTAAAAACACGATACCTTCAATTCACCTTAGCAAGTGCAACGGAAAACACATGTTTAATCTAGGTGAAGTGAATCACACTTTGCTTTCTCCTGAAAACAAAGTATAAATATGTTTGTCATGTCCAACTCAAGGACAATTTCAAGAAATTGCAATGTTCTACTCGTTTGAAAGTAAATGAAAGGGAGTAACCACACTTTCTGAACCTAAACAGAGAATGTACGTGTATCATTCAGAGCCATGTAAATCATGTTCCTGTTTAAAGCGATAGGAAAACAAGTATTCATTAACCTACGTTTTAGCAGTAAATGGTTAAAATGTACCATTCAGATCAAAGGAAGTGAATGGCACATTGAGTTCAACTAACACAAAGATATAGGAAATACCTCTTGTAAATGAAGTGAAAATGCTGTTAGATGGAAATGCCTTACAAACGCATGTATGAGAGTGGCCGGAATAACAATTTGTTTACTCAATCAGAGAATTTATTAGTAACTTTGTCAAGCATGTATATTAAGTTTCTGTTGGAAACGCCAAAACAATATGATGCCTTCAATTCACCTTAATATGTGCAACTCGAAAACACGTGTTTAGTCTATGGGAAATGAAT
>NW_006921744.1:7735284-7736353 GCF_000298275.1 Orycteropus afer afer | reverse complement strand
GTTTAGTCTATGGGAAATGAATGATACTTTGTTTCTAGTGAAACAAAAGTATATATAAGTTTGTCATGTCTAAATCAAGGATAATTTCAAGAAATTGCTATGTTCTTCTCTTTTGAAAGTACCTCAACAGGAGTTATCCCACTCTTAAGCTAAAGAGAGAATGTACTTGTACCATTCAGAGCCATGTAAATCATGTTAGTGGTCAAAAGCTATAGCAAAACAAGTATTCGTTAACCTACATTTTACAAGTAAATGGTTAAAATGTACGATTTAGATGAAAGGATGTGTATCGCACATTGCAATCAACTAACACAAAGATATGTCAAATACATGGTGGAAATCAAGTGAAAATGCCTGACGTTGTAAATCTCTTACAAGAACATGTATCAGAGGGGCAGCAATGAAACTTTATTAACTCTATTAGAGAATTACTATGTGATTTTGTCAAGTGTATATTA
The DNA here is from genome assembly GCF_000298275.1 of Orycteropus afer afer. Classification (NCBI taxonomy): domain Eukaryota; kingdom Metazoa; phylum Chordata; class Mammalia; order Tubulidentata; family Orycteropodidae; genus Orycteropus; species Orycteropus afer. The sequence continues at coordinate 7,735,895 of NW_006921744.1, read as the reverse complement.
AAATTCCTTTGAAAACTTACATAAAATATGGTGCTGTCAAGTAACCTTAGTAAGTGTAACTGGAAAACACATGTTTCAGCTAGGTGAAGGAAATCACACTTTGCTTTCTACTGAAACAAAGTATAAAGAAGTTTCTCATGTCTAAAGCAAGGATAAAATACCTGAAAGGGGGTTAACACACTTTGTTAACCTAATCAGAGAACGTACCTGTATCATTCGGAACCATGTAAATAATGTTACTGTTCAAAAACTATGGCAAAACCAGGATTCGTCAACCAACGTTTTAGCAGGCAATGGTTACAATGTACAATTTACATCCAAAGAATTGAATGACACATGGCATTCATCCAATACAGAGCTATGTTAAATATTTACGTTTTGTAAACCAAGTGAAATTGCTGTAAGGTGTAAATCACTTACAAACACATGTATCAGATTGGCTGCAACAACATTTGTTAACTCAGTCAGAGAATGTATACGTAACTCTGTCAAACGTGTATATCAAGGTTCTGTTGAAAAAGTAGTAAAAACACGATACCTTCAATTCACCTTAGCAAGTGCAACGGAAAACACATGTTTAATCTAGGTGAAGTGAATCACACTTTGCTTTC
>NW_006921744.1:7696451-7735184 GCF_000298275.1 Orycteropus afer afer | reverse complement strand
AAAAGTAGTAAAAACACGATACCTTCAATTCACCTTAGCAAGTGCAACGGAAAACACATGTTTAATCTAGGTGAAGTGAATCACACTTTGCTTTCGACTGAAAGCAAAGTATAAATAATGTTTGCCATATCTAAATCAAGGATAATGTACATGAAAGGGAGTTACCACACTTTGGTAACCTATTCAGAGAATGTACATGTATCTTTCGGAACCCTGTAAATCATGTTACTGTTCCTATCTATAGGAAAACAAGTGTTTGTCAATGTACAATTTAGCAGTAAATGGTGAAAATGTACAATTAAGATCAAAGGAATTGTATTGCACATTGCAATCAACTAACACAAAGATATATCAAGTACATGGTGGGAATCAAGTGAAAATGCTGGAAGTTGTAAATCTCTTACAAACGCCTGTATCAGAGCAGCAGCAACGACAGTTTGTTAACTCCCTTAGAGAATGTATATGTAATATTGTCAAATGTGTATGTGAAGTTTCTCTTGAATACGTAGATAAAATATGGTGCTTTCAACTAACCTTAGCAAGTGTAACTGGAAAAAATATGTTTCATCTAGGTGAAGGGAATCACACTTTGCTTTCGACTGAAATCAAAGTATAAATAAAGTTTGCCATGTCTAAATCACGGACAAATACCTGAAAGGGAGTTACCACACTTTGTTAGCCTATTCAGAGAATGTACGTGTATCCTTAGGAACCCTGTAAATCATGTTACTGTTCCCATCTATAAGAAAACAAGTATTCGTCAACGTACATTTTAGCAGTAAATGGTTAAAATGTACAATTCAGATCAAAGGAAGTGAATCGCACATTGAGTTCAACTAACACATAGATATGTGAAATAAGTTTTGTAAATCAAGTGAAAATGCTGTAAGATGTAATTGTCTTAAAAACGCATGTATCAGAGTGGCCAGAATAACACTTTGTCAACTCAATCAGAGAATGGATATGTAATTTTGTCAAACGTATATATTAAGTTTCTGTTGGAAACGCCAAAAATATATGATGCCTTCAATTTACCTTAACAACTGCAACTGGAAAACACATGCTTAATATATTGGAAATGAATCACACTTCGCTTTCTACTGAAACAACAGTATATATGAGTTTGTCATGTCTAAATCAAGGATAATTTCAAGAAATTGCAATGTTCTACTCTTTTGAAAGTATATGAAAGGGATTTACCACACTTTGTTAAGCTAATCAGAGAATGTACATGTATACTTCAGAACCTTGGAAATCCTGTTATTGTTCCAAAACTATAGCAAAACAAGTGTTGTTCAACCTACATTTTAGCAGGAAATGGATAAAATGTACAATAAAGATCAAAGGAAATGTATCGCACGTTGCAATCCACTATCACAAAGATATGTCAAGTACGTGGTGGAAATAAAATGAAAATGCTGGTAGCTGTAAATCTCTTACAAACGCATGTATCAGAGCAGCAGCACTGACACTTTGTTAACTCAAGTAGAGAATGTATATGTAATCTTGTCAAATGTGCATATTAAGTTTCTCTTGAATATGTAGATAAAATATGGTGCCTTCAACGTGCCTTAGCAAATGTAACTGGAAAAAAACATGTTTAGTTTACGTGAAGTGAGTCCCATTTTGCTTTCTATTGAAACCAAAGTGTAAATAAGTTTGTCATGTCTAAACCAAGGATAGTTTCATCAAATTGCAATGTCCTCCTCTTTTGAAAGTACATTAAAGGGAGTTACCCCACTTACTTAACCTAATCAGAGTATGTCCTTGTATCATTCAGAACAATGTAAATCATGTTAGTGTCCAAAACTTATGGCAAAAGAAGTATTTGTCAACCTACATTTTAGCAGGGAGTGGTTAAAATGGACAATTTACATCAAATGCATTGAATCTCACAATGCATTCAACTAAAACAAAGATAAGTGGAATGCTCACACCTTGTTCACCAGGTGAAAATGCTCAAAGGAGTAAATCTCTTAGAAATGCATCTATCATAGTGGCAACAACAATAATATGTTTACTCAATCACAGAATGTATATGTAATTTCTCAAGTGTGTATATTAATTTTCTGTTGAAAACATAGAACTACGTTTGGGGCCTTCAATTTACCTTAGAAAGTGCAACTAGAAAACACATGTTTAATCTAGGTGAAGTGAATCCCACTTTGCTTTCTACTGAAACCAAAGTATAAAGAAGTTTTTCATGTCTAAAGCAAGGATAAAATACCTGAAAGGGGGTTAACACACTTTGTTAACCTAATCAGAGAAGGTACGTGTATCATTCGGAACCATGTAAATCATGTTACTGTTCAAAAACTATCGCAAAACAAGGATTCGTCAACCAATGTTTTAGCAGGCAATGGTTACAATCTACAATTTACATCCAAAGAATTGAATTACACATGGCATTCATCCAATACAAATATATGTGAAATATTTACGTTTTGTAAACCAAGTGAAAATGCTGTAAGGTGTAAATCACTTACAAACACATGTGTCAGAGTGGCCGCAACAACATTTGTTAACTAGGTCAGAGAATGTATACGTAACTCTGTCAGACGTGTATATCAAGGTCCTGTTGAAAAAGTAGTAAAAACACGATACCTTCAATTCACCTTAGCAAGTGCAAGGGAAAACATATGTTTAATCTAGGTGAAGTGAATCACACTTTGCTTTCTCCTGAAAACAAGGTATAAATATGTTTGTCATGTCCAACTCAAGGATAATTTCAAGAAATTGCAATGTTCTACTCGTTTGAAAGTAAATGAAAGGGAGTTACCACATTTTCTGAACCTAAACAGAGAATGTACGTGTATCATTCAGAGCCATGTAAATCATGTTACAGTTTAAATCGATAGGAAAACAAGTATTCATCCACCTACGTTTTAGCAGTAAATGGTTAAAATGACATGTCGGGGGTTGTGGCTCAGATTGGGAAGCCTAGGGTCCGTGAATGTTGCAGTAGACACACAACTGCTGTGAGCAGTAACTAATTTTCCATTTAATGAGCAGTATTGGAGGTTATAGAAGGATTCCATTATTGGGCACCTCTGATCTTTTGGTTCACCACATGACCATGGTCAATACCTGTATGACGAACAAAAGCCCAGTGAGTCCTCAGGCCACAAGCCCTCATAGAGGTGAGAGAACAAAGGATTAGTGATGTCAACAGCTCCTGAAAGTTAACTACGACAGGACTGACAACCATCTGACACCAAGGCTCTGTGAATAAGATATATCAGAACATCAACAGTGGCCTCTGGGAAATAAAAGAGGTGTCTCCCTCACAGGTCACGATGTGTGTGACTGGAAACAAGTGTGAACGGACTGTCAAGCTAACTGACAGATGAGATATCTAGCATCCAAAATGAAAGCCCTAAAGAAAGTAGGCCACATGGAAGAGTAGGCAATGGTGAAGAACAAGGGAAAGAAGTACACAGGGCTTCCCTTCCGATAGTCAAGGAAGAATTTGAAGAAACAAATGGCATGGGGACAAGGCTGGAGCAGGGAGTTGACTAGAGGAAAGGGTTTCGAGATAGGATTCCTTAGGGTTAGAAGAGGGTCCTTAGAGGGAGAAAAACCTAGGAGAGATCTGAGTGGGGTCTCCAGGGAGTTTCCTGTGTCCCAGGACACTCTCTGGCCACCTGGGGTTGCTGAGATTTGAGACACCTCTGAACCTGCACTCACCTGAAGCCTGGGGCAAGCCTTCATGAACTCTTTCTCAGGGGAGAAAGAGGCATGGCTGCCATCTCCCTGCTTCTTGTCTATCTCCTGTCTGATGTCCTGCAGATACAGTGAGCAGCAGCCATGTCTGGAGGTATCTAAGGCCCTTTGGGTTTGACTCCTCCCCTTGCTGCCTATCTGATCCTGGGACCAGATTTGCCATCAGAAGAGGTTTCAGTTTCCTTTCTTTCACCATGTGCTGGGTGTTGGGTGTGCAATATGACATTGTGCTTTATGGGTTAACTTCTAGCTATTCTCAGAACCCTACTCACATGGCCTTCCCAGGAGCAGCAAATTGTGCACACTCTTAGACCACAAGTGGAAAGGAAAGACCCATTTGGAGGACATGATGATTATGGCAGCATGAGACAAAGGCCGGACAATCCAAACCTCAAAAAGTCCACGGAGTCGTGGTTAAACACATTCTACCAACCCTCTCCTATCTCGAACTGCACAGGGAAGAGGAGAGCTTAAGCAGAGATGAGGTCCTGGGACAAGGGCTCATGATGTCTACCTCTGACAACTGACAAACCAAGGTCATCCACTGCCAGTCAATGACAGAGGCCTGCAAAACAGAATGTGGTCATGGAGGCAAACAAATTCCCAGTGAAGGTGCCAGCTCAGCCTGAGACAGCCCTTACCCTGAAGTGTGGGAGTCAATTGGAACCTCTAGTGGAAACTTAGGTCCCAGCATCCTAGGTGACCAGGTTGGCTGGAATGGAGCTTTGAACCAGATCCTGGCTTGGGCCACACCATGATGCTCAGACCACAGTACACCTAATTTCATCAGTGACTCCCAGTCAGTTGCAAAGTCCTGGTCATGACCAGAAGAATGAACCCATGATGGGGAGGCATCATGGGGATGGAGCCACTGAATGCCCTTGACAACTATTAGCTAGGAGACAGCACTACTGCCATCATCTTCAGCGGCACCCACCCCTAATGAGTCTGTATTGATCACATGACACCCTCCTTCCTGATCCCCTCTTTTAGTCCCAAGGTGAGCCTGCCTCTTTGTCAGAACATTTGGCCTCATCACTTGTGTCCTCCCTACCTCCCAGCCCCTCATCCGGTGTCCCATGTGGACAAGGTCTGGTGTAGCCATGAGGAGTGGTTTGACGCTGCCTGCGTTGGATCAGAGTGGTGGACTGGCTTGGATCAGACTGACTTAGGAAACCCCGTGGTACCTTCAACTTCCTTCTGGCGGATGGATTCCAGAGTCTTCAGGGGAGAGGCCGGCACGGCCTTGTGAACCCACTTGAAAGGTTCGAACTTGTGAATTCCAGAGAAAACAGGGATACATGGTGGTTGACCAAGTGCCTTCAGTGAAATGAGCCAGACAGTGAGCCGCCAGCATCTTGTTGCCCAGTGACCCGTGTTCCAAGTTCTATTGGTCTCCATTGTCAAGGAAGTGACATCATATCCTGCATAACCTGACTTGTGCCCTCTCCCGACTGAAAACGTCGCTAAAAATCCCCTTGGGTTGCCAAATTCACGGCTCTCTCAGCATCATGTCCATACCCATACACAGTGACAGCAATCCACCCCACTTCACAGGAGAGAAAACCTGGGTTCAGCCAGGTCCACAACTTTCAGGACACTGAGAGGGCTTCACACATGGATCCTCCATCTACACCACTTTATCACCCTGGAGAAGACAATGAGTGTCTCTTGGGCACTCAACTGCAACCTGGTAGAACAACATAGCACCTAAGAGTTATGTTTCTTCTGGGGTTAGGTATATAAAAAGTTATCGTCCTTGTTGGAGACTCTCATTACCCATTCCTGGTTGATCCCTGCCCTAGTACCTTCTCTCTCATTACACAGGGGCTCATCACTTCTCTCTCGACCTCCTAATTAACAGCACCCGTGCTAACTCTTGACCCTCCTGACTCCTTTCTCCTGCACCTGGAAGTTCCCCAGCCCTTTCCCACCTCTTCACCTCCCATCACTTTCCTGCTTCTTGATCTCACCAACACACATTCCTTATACTTGAATTCTCTCCTCACTTGTCCTCCCACCCCTGCCAATTTTCACAACCACAACCCTTGTCCCAGGACCTCCTCCTCTCTGCTTAAGCTCTCCTCTTCCCTGTCCAGTTTGAGATAGGAGAGAGCTGGTAGAATGTGTTTAGCCACGACTCAGTGGACTTTTCGAGCTTTGGAATGTCCGGCCTTTGTCTCATGCTGGCCATAATCATCATCTCCTCCAAATGGGTCTTTCTTTACACCTGTGGTCTAAGAGGGTGCACAATTTGTTGCTCCTGGGAAGGCCATGTGAGTAGGGTTCTGAGAACAGCTAGCATTTAACCTATAAAGCACAATGTCATGTTGCACACCCAACACCTAGCACATGGTGACAGAAAGGGAACTGAAACCTCCTCTGATGGCAAATCTGGTACTGGGATAGGATATTCAGCAAGGGGAGGCCTCAAACCCAAAGGGCCTTGGATAAGTGTAGAGATGGCTGCTGCTCACTGTATCTGCAGGATTCTGGACAGAAGATAGACAAGGAGCAGGGGGATGACAGTCATGCCTCCTTCACCCCTGAGAAAGAGTTCACAAAGCCTCAACCCAGAATTAGGGTGAGTGCAGGATCGGAGGTGTCTCAAATCTCAGCAAACTCAGGTGGCCAGAGAGTGTCCTGGGACACAGGCCACTCCCTGGAGACCCCACTCAGATCTCTTCTAGAGTTTCCTCCATTTAAAGACCCTCTTCTAACCCTAAGAAATCCTATCTCGAAACCCTTTCCTCTAGTCAACTCCGCACTCCAGCCTTTCCCCTGTGCCATTTGTTTCTTCCAATACTTCCTTGACTATCGGAAGGGAAGCCCTGTGTACTTCTTTCCCTTGTTCTTCACCATTGCCTACTCTTCCATGTGGCCTACTCTCTTTAGTGCTTTCACTCTGGACGCTAGACATCTCATCACTCTGTTGGCTTGACAATCCGTTCACACTTGTTTCCAGAAGCACACATCCTGACCTGGGAGGGAGACACCTCTTTTATTCCCCAGAGGCCACTGTTGATGTTCTGATATATCTTATTCACAGAGAATTGGTGTCAGATGGTTGTCGGCACTGCCGTAGTTAACTTTCAGGAGCCATTGACATCACTAATCCTTTATTCTCTCACCTCTATGAGGGCTTGTGGCATGAGGACTCACTGGGCTTTTGTTCGTCATACAGGTATTGACCGTGCTCATGTGGTTAACCAAAAGATTGGAGGTGCCCAATAATGGAAGTCCTTCTACAACCTCCAATACTGCTCATTAAATAGAAAATTAGTTACTGCTCGAAGCAGTTGTGTGTCTCCTGCCACATTCACTGACCCTAGGTTTACCAGTCTGAGCCACAACCCCCGATATGTCTGGTGGTTCTTGTTGGTGTTTCAGACTATGACCCTTCTCTGTCCCACTTCCAGAGAAACTGTGGATCTGAAACGTTTTATTTTTTACCTGAAGCAGTGGTCTTCTCTGTTGCCTGTTGATAATAGGATGGTCCCACTTTCCCTGCAGACCTTGGGCTCATCAACCTGAGCTGCAAGCAGCTGCCTGCCATAGGAGATGCTTCTAGCTCATGTGGACCTGGAACAGGGGGCAGAAGTGAAGCCCAGATTGAGAAGCCTTCTCCCAGCACTTAGCTAGCACATTCAACTTGGACTATTACTTGTCTCAATGATTGTAAGAGGACAGATTCCAGTTTCTCAAAATATTGCCTCTGGGTATTTGTCTTAGAGTAACAGTAGAGAACCAATACACTGCTCAGAGACAGAGGCACAGGCAGCCCCAGCACCTCATTCACCATTCGTTTAAGCGACCCTGAGATTGAGCCCATGGCCTGCCTTTCCTTGACCTGAGATGGGAGCTGAGTCTCATATCCCGTTATCTGGTTTGCCATTGACCTCATGTTTACTCCAAATGCAACTTTCGTTGAATTTTCTGTTTTCAGTTCCTTGATTGTTTAGTCCAATGCTGGTTTTCGAGCTGACATACAATGAGGTCCCTTGTTGATATGATTGTCAAGTGTACCGTTCGGTGCGTTTACCTACCGTCTCAAGGTTGGCAGCCATCAGAATGTCTACTAGCAGAGCAAGGCCATCAGCCCAGACAGAAACTTGGTAGTTGAGAACTTTTCTCTCTCTGCTCTGCCCCCTGCAGCCCCTGTATACACATAGTTCACCGTCTGTGTTGGCGGAAAACCCATTCTGGATTTTTCATTCAAATGGCATCCTATGGTGCATGGCTTTTAGTGTCTGACATCTGTCACTTAGTCATGAATATTTTTTATGCTCGACAAGGTTGCCCATGTGTTACTCGGAAATTCCTTTCAATGAGTGAATGGTATCATATGTATGCTGTATTTGGTTGACTTCATCATTTCTGGACAGACATTTGGAAAGTTTGCTTCTTTTGACTTCTGTGGATGGTTCTGTGATGTGCATTTGTGCTCAAATGTTTGTCTGCATGCTTGTGGTCGTGAAAATTGGCAGGGGTGGGAGGACAAGTGAGGAGAGAATTCAAGTATAAAGAATGTGTGTTGGGTGAGATCAGAAACAGGAAAGTGATGGGAAGTGAACAGGTGGGAAAGGGCTGGAGAACTCCCAGGTGCAGGTGAAAGGAGTCAGGAGGGTCAGGAGGTAGCACTGGTGTTGTGAATTAGGAGGTCAAGAGAGAAGTGATGAGCCTCTGTGTAACGAGAGAGAAGGTACTAGGGAGGGAATCAACAAGGAATGGGTAATGAGAGTCTCCAACAATGACAACAAACTTTTATATATGTACCCCCTCAAAAACGTAAGTCTTAGGTGCTATGCTGCTCTACCAGGTTTCAGTTGAGTGCCCGACAGACACTCGTTGACTTGTCCTGGGTGATAAAATGGTGTAGATGGAGGATCCATGTGTGAAGCCCTCTCAGTGTCCTGAAAGCTGTGGACCTGGCTGAACCCAGGTTTTTTCCCCTGGAGTGGGGTGGATTGCTATCACTCTGTCTGAGTATGGACACAATGCTGGGAGAGCCACAAATTTGGCAACCCAGGGGGATTTTTAGTGAGGTTTTCAGTCGGGAGAGGGCACAAGTCAGGGTATGCAGGCTATGATGTCACTTCCTTGACAATGGAGACCAATAAAAGTTGGAACACGGGTCACCGGGCAACGACGTGTTGGCGGCTCATGGCCTGGCTCATTTCACTGAAGACACTCAGTGAACCACCACGTATCCCTGTTTTATCCGGAATCCACGAGTTGGACCCTTTCAAATGGGTTCAGAAGGCCGCTCCGGCCTCACCCCTGAAGACTCTGGCCGCCATCCGCCCGAAGGAAGTTGAAGGTATCACAGGGTTTCCTAAGTCAGTCTGATCTGGGCCAGGCCACCACTCTGATCCCACCGAGGCAGCCTCAAAACACTCCTCATGGCTATGCCAGACCTTGTCCTCGTTGTACACCAGATGAGGGGCTGGGAGGTAGGGAGGACTCAAGTGATGAGGCCAAATGTTCTGACACAGAGGCAGGCTCACCTTGGGACTAACAGAGGGGATCAGGAAGGAGGGTGTCATGTGATCCACACCGACTTGGTAGGGGTAGCTCCTGATGAAGAAGATGGCAGTGGTGCTGTCTCCTAGCTAATAGTTTGGGAGGGCATTCCATGGCTCTATCCCCATGATGCCTCCCCATCATGGTTTCATTCTGTTGCTCATGACCAGGATTTTGCAACTGACCGGGAGTAGTTGATGAAATTGTGTGTACTGTGGTCTGAGCATCAGGCTGTGGCCCAAGCCAGGATCTGCTTTAAAGCTCCATTCCAGCCAACCTGGTCACCTAGGATGCTGGGACCTAAGTTTCCACCCGAGGTTCCAATTGAGTCCCACAATTCAGGGTAAGGGCTGTCTCAGGCTGAGCTGGCACCTTCCCTGGGAATTTGTTTGCCTCCATGAGCACCCTCTGTGGTGCAGGCCTCTGTCACTGACTGGCAGTGGATGACCTTGGTTCATCAGTTGTCAGAGGTAGACATCTTGAGCCCTTGTCTCAAGACCTCCTCCTATCTGCTTAAGCTCTCCTCTTCCCTGTGCAGTTTGAGATAGGAGAGAGCTGGTAGAATGTGTTTAGCCACGACTCAGTGGACTTCTCGAGGTTTGGATTGTCCAGCCTTTGTCTCATGCTGGCCATAGTCATCATCTCCTCCAAATGGGTCTTTCCTTTCCACCTGTGTTCTAAGAGGGTGGACAATTTGCTGCTCCTGGGAAGGCCATGTGAGTAGGGTTCTGGAATATCTAGCAGTTAACCTATAAAGCACAATGTCATGTTGCACACCCAACACATAGCACATGGTGATGGACAGGGAACTGAAACCTACTCTGATGGCAAATCTGGTACCGGGATAGGATATTCAGCAAGGGGAGGCCTCAAACCCAAAGGGTCTTGGATCCCTCCAGACATAGCTGCTGCTCACTGTCTCTTCAGGACATCAGACAGGAGATAGACAAGGAGCAGGGGAATGGCAGTCATGCCTCCTTCACCCCTGAGAAAGAGTTCACGATGGCTCAGCCCAGGATTAAGGTGAGTGCAGGTTCAGAGGTGTCTCAAATCTCAGCAACCCCATGTGGCCAGAGAGTGTCCTGGGACACAGCCAACTCCCTGGAGACCCCACTGAGATCTCTCCTAGAGTTTTCTCCATTTAAGGACCTTTTTCTAACCCTAAGGAATCCTCTCTCGATACCCTTTCCTCTAGTCAGCTCCCCACTCCAGCCTTGGCCCCATGCCATTTGTTTCTTCCAATACTTCTTTGACTATCAGAAGGGAAGCCCTGTGTTCTTCTTTCCATTGTTCTTCACCATTGCCTACTCTTCCATGTGGCCTACTGTCGTTAGTGCTTTCACTCTGGACATCTCATATGTCATTTGGCTTGACAGTCCATTGACACTTGTTTCCAGACGCACACATCCTGACCTGTGAGGGAGACACCTCTTTTATTCCCCATATGCCACTGTTGATATTCTGATATATCTTATTCACAGAGCCTTGGTGTCAGATGGTTGTTGGTACTGCCGTAGTTAACTTTCAGGAGCCCTTGACATCACTAACCCTTTGTTCTCTCACCTCTAAGAGGGCTTGTGGCCTGAGGACTCACTGGGCTTTTTTTTTGTCATACATGGATTGACCGTGATCATGTGGTTAACCAAAAGATCGGAGGTGCCCAATAATGGAAGTCCTTCTCCAACCTCCAATACTGCTCATTAAATGGAAAATTAGTTACTGCTCAAAGCAGTTGTGTGTCCCCTGCCACATTCACTGACCCTAGGCTTCCCAGTCTGAGCCACAGTCCCTGACATGTGTGGTGGTTCTTGTTCCTGTTTCACACTATGAGCCTTCTCTGTCCCACTTCCAGAGAAACTGTGGATCTGAAACATTTTTTTTTTTTTTTTTACCTGAGCCGTGGTCTGCTCTGTTGACTGTTGATAATGGGATGGTCCCAATTTCCCTGCAGACCTTGGGCTCATCAACGTGAGCTGCCAGCAGCTGCCTGCCATAGGTGATGCCTCTAGCTCATGTGGACCTGGAACAGGGGGCAGAAGTGAAGCCAAGATCGAGAAGCATTCACCCAGCCCCTAGCTAGCACATTCAACTTGGACTATTACTTGTCTCAACGATTGTAAGAGGACAGATTCCTGTGTCTCAAACTACTGCCTCTGGGTATTTGTCTTAGAGCAGCACTAGAGAACCAATACACTGCTCAGAGACAGAGGAACAGGCAGCCCAGACACCTCATTCAGCATTCGTGTAAGCCACCCTGAGCTTGAGCCCACGGCCTGCCTTTTCTTGACTTGAGATGGGAGCTATGGGTCTTGTATCACGTTATCTGGTTTGTCATTGACCTCGTGTTTACTCCAAGTGCAGCTTACGTTGAATTTTCTGTTTTCAGTTTCCTTGATTGTTTAGTCCAATACAGGTTTTCGAGCTGACATACAATGACGTCCCTTGTTTATATGATTGTCAAGTGTACCGTTCGGTGCGTTTACCTACTGTCTCAAGGTTGGCTGCCACCAGAATGTCTACTAGCAGAGCAAGGTCATCGGCCCAGACAGAAACTTGGTAGTTGAGAAGTTCTCTCTCTCCCCTCGGTCCCCTGCAGCCCTTGTATACCCATACTTCACTGTCTGTGTTGATGAATTTACCCGCTCTGGATTTTTCATTCAAATCGCATCCTAGGTTACATGGCTTTTAGTGTCTGACATCTGTCACTTAGTCATCGATAGTTTTGATGCTCGTCAAGGTGGCCCGTGTGTTACTCGGAAATTATTGTTGATGAGTGAACGGTGTCATATGTATGCTGTATTGGGTTGACTTCATCATTTCTGGACAGACATTTGGAATGTTTGCTTCTTTTGACTTCTGTGGATGGTTCTGTGATGTGCATTTGTGCCCCCATGTTTGTCTGTGTGCCTGTGGTCGTGAAAATTGGCAGGGGTGAGAGGATATGTGAGGAGAGAATTCAAGTATAAGGAATGTGTGCTGGGTGAGATGAAGAAGCAGGAAAGTGATGGGAGGTGAAGAGGTGGGAAAGGGCTGGAGAACTCCCAGGTGCATGTGAAAGGAGTCAGAAGGGTCAGGAGGTAGCACTGGTGTTGTGAATTAGGAGGTCAAGAGAGAAGTGATGAGCCCCTGTGTAACAAGAGAGAAGGTAGTCGGCGAGGATCAACAAGGAATGGGTAATGAGAGTCTCCAACAACGACAACAACCTTTTATATACCTAACCCCCAAGGAAATGTAAGTCTTAGGTGCTATGCTGCTCTACCAGGTTGCAGTTGAGTGCCCGAGAGACACTCATTGACTTCTCCAGGGTGATAAATTGGTGTAGATGTCGGATCCATGTGTGAGGCCATCTCAGTGTCCTGAAAGCTGTGGACCAGTCTGAACCCAGGTTTCTATCCTGTGGAGTGGGGTGGATTGCTGTCACTGTGTCCAGGTATGGACACAATGCTGGGAGAGCAGCGAATTTGGCAACCCAGCGGGATTTTTAGCGATGTTTTCAGTGGGGTGGGGACACAAGTCAGGGTATGCAGTCTATGATGTCACTTCCTTGACAATGGAGACCAATAGAACTTGTTACACGGGTCACCAGGCAATGAGATGCTGGCAGCTCACTGCTTGGCTCATTTCAATGAAGGCACTTGGTCAACCACCACGTATCCCTGTTTTCTCCGGAATTCACGAGTTGGACCCATTCAAGTGGTTTAAGAAGGCCACTCCAGCCTCACCTCTGAAGACTCTCGCCACCATCCACCAGAAAGAAGTTGAAGGTACCACGGGGTTTCCTAAGTCAGTCTGATCCAGGCCAGGTCACCACTCTGATCCCACCCAGGCAGCCTCAAACCACTCCTCATGACTATGCCATACCTTGTCCACATGGGACAAGAAATGAGTGGCCAGGAGGTAGGGAGGACACAAGTGAGGAGGCCAAATATTCTGACGAAGAGGCAGGCTCATCTTGGGACTAACAGAGGGTATTGGGAAGGAGGGTGTGTCTTATGATCAATACAGACTCGGTAGGAGTAGGTGCTGCTGAAGATGATGGCAGTGAGGCTGTCTCCCAGCTAATAGTTGTGGAGGGCATTCCATGGCTCCATCCCCATGATGCCTCCCCATCATGGGTTCATTCTGCTAGTCATGACCAGGACTTTGCAACTGACTGGGAGTAGTTGATGAAATTGGGTGTACTGTGGTCTGAGAATCAGGGTGTGGCCCAAGCCAGGATCTGGTTCAAAGCTCTATTCCAGCCAACCTGGTCACCTAGGATGCTGGGACCTAAGTTTCCACCCGAGGTTCCAATTGACTCCCACACTTCAGGGTAAGGGCTGTCTCAGGCTGAGCTGGCACCTTCCCTGGGAATTTGTTTGCCTCCATGAGCACCCTCTGTGGTGAAGGCCTCTGTCAATGACTGGCAGTGGATGACTCTGGTTCATCAGGTGTCAGAGGTAAACATCTTGAGACCTTGTCCCAGGACCTCCTCCTGTCTGCTTAAGCTCTCCTCTTCCCTGTGCAGTTTGAGATAGGAGAGGGCTGGTAGAATGTGTTTAGCCATGACTCAGTGGACTTTTCAAGCTTTGGAATGTCCGGCCTTTGTCTCATGCTGGCCATAATGATCATCTCCTCCAAATGGGTCTTTCCTTTCCACCTGTGGTCTAGGAGGGTGCACACTTTACTGCTCCTCAGAAGGCCATATGACTAGGTTTCTGAGAACAGCTACAAGTTAACCTGTAAAGCAGAATATCATTTTGCACACTCAACACCCAGCACATGCTGATGGACAGGAAACTGAAACCTCCTCTGATGGAAAATCTGGTACGAGGATCAGATAGGCAGCAAGGGGATGCCTCAAAACCAGAGGGGCTTGGATACCTCCAGACATGGCCACTGCTCACTGCATCTGCAGGACTTCGGACAGGAGATAAACAAGGAGCAGGGGTATGGCAGTCGTGCTTCCTTCTATCCTGAGTATTACTTCACGGAGGCTAGGCCCAGACTTAGGGTGAGTGCAGGTTCGGAGGGTTCTCAAATCTCAGAAAACCCAGGTGGCCAGAGAGTGTTCTGGGAAACAGGCAACTCCATGGAGACCCAACTGAGATCTCTCCTAGGGTTTTCTCCATTTAAGGACCCTTTTCCAACCCTAAGAAACCCTTTCCTGTACTCGACTCCCCACTCTTGCTTTGACCCCGTGCCATGTGTTTCTTCCAATACTTCCTTGACTATCGGAGGGGAAGCCCTTTGGACGTCTTTCCCTTGTTGTTCATCATTGCCTACTCTTGCATTTGGCCTACTCTCTTTACTGATTTCACTCTCGACGCTAGATGTCTCATCTGTCAGTTGGCTTGACAGTCTGTTCTCACTTGTTTCCACATGCACACATCGTGACCTGTGAGAGAGACACCTCTTTTATTCCCCAGAGGCCACTGTTGATTTTCTAATATATCTTATTCACAGATCTTTGGTGACAGAGGGTTGTCGGTCCTGAAGTAGTTAACTTTCAGGAGCCGTTCACATCACTAAACCTTTGTTCTTTCAACTCTATGAGGGCTTGTGGCCTGAGGACTCACTGTGCTTTTGTTCCTCAGACAGGTATTGACCATGACCAAGTGGTTAACCAAGAGATTGGAGGTCCCCAATGTTGGAAGTCCTTCTCCAACCTCAAATACTGCTCATTAAATGAAAAAGTGGTTACTGCTGGAAGCAGTTTTGTGTCTCCTGCCACATTCACTGAAGCCTGGGCTTCCCAGTCTGAGCCACAACCTCCCACATGTCTGGTGGTTCTTGTTGCTGTTTCAGACTATGACCCTTCTCGGTCCCACATCCAGAGAAACAGTCGATTGGAAATACTTTTTTTTTTTTTTTTTTACCTGAACCAGTGGTCTACTCTGTCACCTGCTGACATTGGGATGGTTTGGATTTCCCTGCAGACCTTGGGCTTGTCAACCTGAGCTGCCAGCAGCTGCCTGCCATAGGACATGCCTCTAGCTCATGTGGACCCGGAGCATGAGGCAGAAGTAAAGCCCAGATCAAGAAGACTTCGCCCAGCCCCTAGCTAGCACTTTCAACTTGGACTACTTCTTGTCTCAATGATTGTAAGAGGACAGATTCCTGTTTCTCAAACTATTGCCTCTGGGTATTTGTCTTAGAGCAGCACTAGAGAACAAATACACTGCTCTAGAGGCGGAGGCACAGGCAGCCACAGCCACCCTTCAGCATTTGTGTAAGCTATCCTGAGCTTGAGCCTACGGCCTGCCTTTCCCTGACCTGAGACAGGAGCTATGAGTCTCGTATCACGTTATCTGGTTTGTCACTGACTTCGCGTTTTCTCCAAGTGCAGCTTACATTGACTTTTCTGTGTAAAGTTCCCTTCATTGTTTAGTCAAATACTGATTTTCGAGCTGACATAAAATGAGGTCCCTTGTTTGAATGATTGCGAAGTGTACCGTTCGGCGTATTTACCTACCTTCGCAAGGTTGGCAGCCATCAGAATGTCTACTTGCACAGCAAGGCCATCAGCCCAGACAGAAACTTCGTAGTTGAGAAGTTCCCTTTCTCCCCTCTGCATCCTGCAGCCCCTGTATACCCATACTTCACTGTTTGTGTCAATGGATTTACCCCTCTGGATTTTTCATTCAAATGGCATCTATGGTACATGGCTTTTAGTGTCTGACATCTGTCACTTAGTCATTGATATTTTTGATGCTCGTCACAGTGGCCTGTGTGTTACTCGGAAATTCCTTTTGATTAGTGAACGGTATCAAAAGTATGCTGTATTGGGTTGACTTCATCATTTTTGGAAAGATATTTGGAAAATTTCTTTTGACTTCTGTGAATGGTTCTGTGATGCACGTTTCTACCCACGTGTTTCTCTGCATGCCTGTGGCTGTGAAAATTGGCAGGGGTGGAAGGAAACCTGAGGAGAGAATTCAAGTATAAGGAATGTGTGTTGGGTGAGATCAAGAAGCAGGAAAGTGATGAGGGTGAAGGGGGGGAAAGGGTTGGAGAATTCCAAGGTGCAGGTGAAAGGAGTCAGGAGGGTGAGGATGTAGCACTGATGTTGTGAGTTAGGAGGTCAGGGTCCCACTGGGCAGCCCATCCCCCAGATGACTAGGACTGGGGATCGGTTTGCTTTTTCCCTCGATAATCAAGAAAGAAAGTGCCACCAGCCCCATCTCAAAGACAGAGCCATTTAGCCAAGATGACAGGGCTCCAAAGAGACCACATTGGGCTCGAAATCTGACCGCAGACAGCCCCTCACGTACAGCTCACAGGCCTCCTGTGGACAAAGCTGCCCCAGCTGTGGGGAGGTCTCCAAGGCAGGCCCCGCTCCTGCCAGCCGCCATTGTCTAGGGCCACGTCCATCAGCGGCACACACCCAATGAGAGGTGAGCTGGCATGCATGGCACGTCGCAGTGGCAGGCGCTTAGTGCTCAGGAGCCTGCGGCGCCTGCTTGAGGTTTGGCCTGGCAATGCACTGCTCTCTCAGCTCCACCGCCTCTGGGGGCTTGTGGAGGGGGATATGCAGGGTAGCAGGGGGAAGAGGCTGTCCTTTTGTGAGCACCGACTGTGCTCCTGGCACATCCCTGTCCAGAGCCTAAGCCTGCGCTGTACAGCAGGAGAGTGCCAGCCCTGCGCATACCGCCACCGCCTCGCCTGGAGAAGGAGGGCATGCTGGGTGCCTGGACTTGAGGTAAGTGTGCAGCCACGAGGAGGCGCCCACTGGGTGCCCGGGTCCCTGACAGTGCCACCCCTCCCCCAGTCCTTCCCCTCCGCTGTGCCTGGGGCTCTGGAAGCAGGCTCTGCGCCTGGAAGGGGCACGTGCCCAGGGTGTGGATAGCACGGCTGAGGAATGCCATCTGATCATGGCTGAGTGTTTTTTTTTTTTTTTTTTTTAGCCTGAAAAGATGGCGGGAGTGTGCTGGAGGATGTCGTGGCATCCGGGCCCTGTGTCCTGTGGGGGAACTAGGGACCTTGCCTTAAGGGTGGTGCCTAGCCTCTGAGGGAGGAAGGGGGAAGACACTTGGCCAGCACTGGGGCTTCTGACACCGGAGACGGAGGATGGGGGGGTGTCTTCCCAGGGCTCCGTGGAATCCTCGTTGATGCATGGGGGCACACCAGGCAGTGAGGTCTGCTTGGCTTGGGGAGGCATCCCTTCTGTTCAATGGCTCCTCTCACCTGGTAGGCCCTGTGTGGAGGGGACTCCTGGCCAACCCCGGTCCAATGACCATGGAACCTTGGCTTCCCAGGCTCAGGCAGAGGGTGGAAGGGGGGTTGGACAGTCCCCCAAGAAGTGACTCCCCACATGGTAAGGGAGAAGTGGCCTCACTCACACAGCCCTGCCCGAGAGCTTGGCACTTGCCTGGGGAGAGAAGCTGGGAGGTGTCCCCAGTTGGGATCAGGAGGGCCCATGGGCAAGGTGATATATGAGCTGCAGCGCTTGAAGGGCATAGCATGGCATGACATGGCTGGATGGGCACTATGGGCAGAAAGGATGTGGCACCGAGAGGGTGCTTGGGTTTGGCGGGCCTGGGCATGCTTGGAAAAGCCCTGGGTATGGCCAGAAAGGCATTGCAGCCACATGCTGGGGACCGTGGGAAGGTGGGGGCACAGAGCCAGCCTCAGCCTCCTCTTCCAAAGGGGAGGACACACTGGCAACTGTGCGAAGGGAGATTGGGATGTGCCTAGGGTAGAGCTTGCAAGCCCCCGGGGCTGTCCTCTAGGCATCTGATCCTTCTGGGCGGACCGTGGAACACCACCCTCAAGGACCTGTTCACCCAGTGACGTGAACACTTGAGAGCTGTCCCCATGAAGGCTTAGGGTGTCCATCGTTGGTAAGCAGGGTATGGCAGGTGGGACCACACGCCCAGGAAGAAGGTACCCCCTAATCCAGGATGCTCTGTGGAGACACACAGGGTCTAATGTCCGTTCTGTACAGCCCAGCCTGTCCTGTGAGGCAAGAAGGGACTGAGATGTAGTTGCTGTCCCTTTGACGGCTGGGGCCTCCTGATGCACTGAGCTGTTTGCTCAAGGGGTTGGGTGGTGGCCTGTTTCGAAGTCACCGGGCTCAGGAAGGCAAGGCCAGCCCTCTTGGGCGCCTCTGAGGGCCAGGCTCTGACCTCACGCTGGATGGCTCTAGGTCCACTGCAACCCCTGACCCCACAGGGGAAACTGCCCTCAGCCATGCCTGCCCCCATGCCCACATGTACTTCCCGCACACCACACCCCAAGGGCGCTGCATCCAGGGACCATCCATTCGTGTCCCCTCTTACAGAGGAGGCAACCAAGGCACGGGCACCAAAGTGAATTCACTCTCCCAAGTGCGTACAGATGGGGCTGGAGCGGGGCCTGCCCTTCACCCCAACTGCCTGTCACCTCTGATGCCCCAGGTCCAGGCCTGTGCCCACCTCCAGCCTGGTGACACAGCTGGGGAGGCCCAGCCTAAGCCAGCCTGGCAGTGTGGAGGGCCAACCCAGAGCAGCCCCTCAGCTGGCGTCCCAATCATTTTGGTCCCCGACGGAAACCTTCTGTGCCACCATGACCAGTGAGAAGAGCCGGCCCCCAATCCAGCCTCCTGACCCAGACTCCGCCGGGGCCACTGTCCCACTCCACCTCTGTGCGTGGTCAGTGGCAAGAGCTTTGTGGCACTGGACCATGATGATTTGAATTAATAGTGGCAGTGTGGGCTGGGGGAGCACTTAGACCTTGCAACGAGAAAACCCAGAGGCAACGCTGACTGTACGTGCCATGCAGGCTGAGCCCTTCAAACAGGGAAGTGGCCTCTGGATCAGAAGCAGAGTTTGGCAGTCTGTCTTGAGGTTCCTCCTATGAGCTCCCCAGAGGTGCACAGGGGCCTCTGGCTTTGACTGAGCCGGCTCTCCTGCTTCTCCCTCTTGGTATGCTTCCTCACCTTCCCAAACCTTCTTTCTTGGGCTGGGACTTTTGGAAGCCCCTAAAGTCACTGCAGACTGGGAACGTGGGGGTTGTGAGGAACAGAGAGAGACCAGCCTCACCCAAATGGATCTGTGGGGTGTGCAAAGCCCAGTCACACATACCAAGTGCAGGGTCAGCGAGAAAGTTGAAGCCCCTCTACCAGATGCAGAAATAACAGTCACAACTGTGGCCTCGGACACGGCAACGATGGTAAGGATGGCAAAGGACCAGGCAGGGTCCCGTGGGGTTGCTACGAGGCTGAAGCCATTCCGCTGCATCCAACCACAGCAAGCTGGAGCCCCCAGGTTGGAGAGTGCCAGCTCATACACCTGGCACACAGCCACCTGTCTGTGGAGGCTTGTGTGTGCCTGTCACGCAGCACAGGTTTCAACAAAACTTCCAGATGGAGCGAGACTAGGAGTCACCTTTCAGAAATCAGTGTACAAAATCTCTCTGGGTGGTCAGGGTCCCACTGGGCAGCCCATCCCCCAGATGACTAGGCCTGAGGAGCGGTTTGCTTTTTCCCTCGATAATCAAGAAAGAAAGTGCCACCAGCCCCATCTCAAAGACAGAGCCATCTAGCTGAGGTGAGGGGCTCCAAAGAGATGGCACTGGGCTCAAAATCTGACCTCAGTCAACCCCTCGCCATCAGCTCACAGGCATCATCTGTGGATAAAGTTGCCCCAGCTGCGGGGAGGTCTCCAAGGCCGGCCCCGCTCCTGCCAGCCACCATTTGCCCAGGGCCACGTCCATCAGTGGCACATGCCCAATGAGAGGCAAGCTGGCACGCATGGCATGTCGCAGAGGCAGGCGGGTTGTGCTCAAGGGCCTGCAGTGCCTGCCTGCTTGAGGTTTGGCCTGGCAATGTACTGCTCTCACAGCTCCACCGCCTCTGGGGCTTATGGAGGGGGATCCGCAGCCTAGAATGTGGGAAGAGGCTGGCCTTTTGTGAGCACCGACTGTGGTCCAGGCTCATACCTGTCCCGCGCCTCAACCCGCGCTGTTCAGAAGGGGGGTACCAGGCCTGTGGTCGCTGCTGCCTCCGCCTGATGAAGGTGGGCATGCTGGGTGCCTGGACTTGATGTGAGTGCGCGGCCAGGAGGAGATGCTCACTGGGTACCTGGTTCCCTGACAATGACACCCCTCCCCCAGTCCTTCCCCTCTGCAGTGCCTCCCCTTCCCTCTTCCCTGCGCAGGTCATTGTACATGATGTGCCTCCTGAGGGGGCACCAGGGTGAATTGGGAAAGGGGTGGCAGCCAGGCAGATACTGGTTAGTGGACCCAGTGGGGTGGGCAGGGCGGCAGGTGCGGGGGCTCAAGCTGCGCCTGGGGCTCTGGATCCAGGCTCTGCACCTGGAAGTGGCAGGTTCCCGGGGCATGGATAGCAGGGTTGAGGAATGCCATCTGATCCTGGCTGGGTGGTTGTTTTTCAGCCTGAAGAGATGGCAGGAGTGCACTGGAGGAGGTCGTGGCAACCAGACCCTGTGTCCTGTGGGGGAACTAGGGACCTTGCCCTAAGGGCAGTGCCTAGCCTCTGAGGGAGGAAGGGGCAGACACTTGGCCAGCATTGGGACTTCTGACACTGCAGGCCAAGGATGGGAGGGTGTCTTCCCAGGGCTCCCTAGAATCCACATCGAGGCATGGGGGGCACACCTGGCAGTGAGGTCTGCTTGGCTTGGGGAGGCATCCCTTGTGTTCACTGGCTCCTCTCACCTGGCAGGCCCTGTGTGGAGGGGACTCCTGGCCAAGCCCAGTCCAATGTTTGTGGAACCTTGGCTTCCCAGGGCCAGGCACAAGGTGGGTGGGGGGTTGGACAGTCCCCCAAGAAGTGACTCCCCACACCATAAGGGAGACGTGTGCTCACTCACACAGCCCAGCCCGAGACCTTGGCACTTGCCTGGGGAGAGAAGCTGGGAGGTGTCCCTGGTTGGGATCAGGAGGGCCCGTGGGAAAGGTGATATTTGAGCTGCACCGCTTGAAGGGCATGGCGTGGCATGACATGGCTGGATGGGCACTATGGGCAGAAGGGACGTGGCACCGAGAGGGTTCTTGGGTTTGGCGGGACTGGGCATGCTTGGAAAAGTCCTGGGTATGGCCAGAAAGGCAGTGCGGCCACACGCTGGGGACCGTGGAAAGCTGGGGGCCCAGAGCCAAACTCAGCCTCCTCTTCCAAAGGGGAGGACACACTGGCAACTGTGTGAAGGGAGATTGGGATGTGCCTAGGGTAGAGCTTGCAAGCTCCCGGGGCTGTCCTCTAGGCACCTGATCCTTCTGGGAGGGCCGTGGATCACCACCCTCGAGGACCTGTTCACCCAGTGACATGGACACTTGTGAGCCGTCCCCGTGAAGGCTTAGAGTGTCCATCTTGCTGGTGAGCAGGGTATGGGAGGTGGGACCACATGCCCAGGAAGAAGGTCCCCCCTAAACCTGGATGCTCTGTAGAGATGCTCAGGGCCTAATGTCCGTTCTGTACAGCCCAGCCTGAGGCAAGAGGGGACTGAGACACAGTTGCTGTCCATTCGAAGGCTGGGGCCTCTTGGTGACCTGAGCTGTTTGCTCAAGGGGTTGGGTGGTGTCCTGCCTCGAAGTCACCGGCCTCAGGGAGGCCAGGCCAGCCCACTTGGGCACTTCTGAGGGCCAGGCTTTGACCTCACGCTGGATGGCTTTAGGTCCACTCCAACCCCTGACCCCACAGGGGAAACTGCCCTCAGCCGTGCCTGCCACCGTGCCCATGTGTACTTCCCACACACTGCCCCCTTGGGTGCCGCTTCCAGGGACCATCGATTCGTGTCCCCTCTTATAGAGGAGGCAACCAAGTCTTGGACACCAAAGTGAATTCACTCTCCCAAGGGCATACAGATGGGGACGGAGCAGGGCCTGCCCTTCACCCCAACTGCCTGTTGCCTCTGATGCCCCAGGTCCAGGGCCTGTGCCCACCTCCGGCCTGTTGACACAGCTGGGGAGGTCCAGCCTAAGCCAGCCTGGCAGTGTGGAGGGCCAACCCAGAGCAGCCCCTCAGCTGGTGTCCCGATCACTTTGGTCCCCGAGGGCCAGCTTCTGTGCCACCGTGACCAGTGAGAAGAGCCGGCCCCCACTCCAGCCTCCTGACCCACACCCCCCGGGGCCACCATCCCACTCCACCTCTATGCATGGTCAGTGGCAAGAGCTTTGTGACATTTTACCACAATGGTGTGAAATAATAGTGGCGGTGTCGACTGGGGGCACACTTAGACCTTGCAATGAGAAAACACAGAAGCAACACTGACTGTACGTCTCACGTAGCCTGAGTTCTTCAAACAGGGAAGTGGCCCCTGGATCGGAAGCAGAATTTGGCAGTCTGTCTTGAGGTTTCTCCTATGAGGTCTCCAGAGGGGCACAGGGTCCTCTGGCCTTGACTGAGCCAGCTCTCCTGCTTCTCCCTCTTGAGAGGCTTCCTCGCCTTCCCAAACCTCCTTTCATGGGCTGGGACTCTTGGAAGCCCCAAAAGTCTCTGCAGACTGGGGGCGTGGGGATTGTGAGGAGCAGAGACCAGCCTCACCCAGATGGATCTGTGGGGTGTGCAAAGCCCAGTCACATGTTCCATGTGCAGGGTCAGCGAGAAAGATGAAGCCCCTCTACCAGACGCTGCAATAGCAGTCACAACTCTGGCCTCGGACACGGCAACGATGGCAAGGGTGGCACAAGACCGGGAAGGGTGCCATGGGGTCGCTACGAGGCTGCAGCCATTCTGCCACATCCAACAACAGCAAGCTGGAGCTCCCAAGTTGGAGAGTGCCAGCCCGTGCACCAGGCACACAGCCACCTGTCTGTGGAGGCTGGTGTGTGCCTGTCATGCTGCACTGGTTTCAACAAAGCTTCCAGATGGAGCGAGACTAGGAGTCACCTTTCAAAAATCAGCCAATGAAATCTCTCTGGGTGGTCAGGGTCCCACTGGGCAGCCCATCCCCCAGATGACTAGGACTGGGGAATGGTTTGCTTTTTCCCTCGATAATCAACAAAGAAAGCACCACCAGCCCCATTTCAAAGACAGCCATCCAGCCGAGGTGACAGGGCTACAAATAGACCACACTGTGCTCGAAATTTGACCGCAGACATCCCCTCGCCATCAGCTCACAGGCCTCATCTGTGGACAAATCTACCCCAGCTGTGGGGAGGTAACCAAGGCAGGTCCCACTCCTGCCAGACCCCAATGGGCCGGGGATGCATCCGTCAGCAGCACACACCCAATGAGAGGTAAGCTGACATGCATGGCATGTTGCAGTGATTACTGTTACTGTCAACGGCATCTCCGTAACTGTAACTAACTAATATAATGGTTGCTAAGGTCAGTGTCAGTGTGTCCATGATCCCAGTAAGTATAACTGGCTAACGTAACAATAACGAGCTAAGGTCAAAGTTGCTGGGACGAGCGTCAGTAGAAGTTTATCTATGGTAAATTGAGTTCAGGTCACGGTCATGGTTACCAGCATCGCCATACCTGTCAGTTAGTAACAGAACTATAGCTATGCTCCATGACGGTGTGAACAGCATGATGATAACTGGAACTAGGAAAGGTAAGTCTAACTAAGATCATTGTCCCTGTGGCCAGCATGACGTTAACTGTAACTAGCTTTGGTAATTGTAAATGAGGTAACTGTCACTGGGAAAGGGGTCAACATACTCGTAACTTATTGAAGTAGGTCTAACTAAGTCCCTGTGAGTATGAAAAGTGACACTGTGTTCCCAGCTAAGGTCACTCTCTAAAATCACTTTCACTCTTACCAGCATCACCCTAACTGAAACCAGCTAAGGTATGTGAACCAAAATGCACTATCATTGGGAACATCATGGCCATCACTTTAACAAATGTAAATGCAGCTGAGGTCACTTACATTGTGGCTAGTGTCACCATAAGTTTAACTAGTAAAGGTAAGTGTAGCTGAGGCCCTGTCAGTATGACCAGAGTTCCAATAACAGCAACTAGCTCATGGAAGCATACCTAAGGTAACACTAAGTGTGCCTACCATCAATGCAACTGTAATGATCAAAACTGAGTTTTTCTAAGGACCCTGTCAGTGTCACCAGCATCAGCATAAGTGTAACTAGCTAAGGTTAGTCTCAGTTAGGCACTCTCACTGTGTACAGCATCACCCTGAATGTAACTAGCTAAGGTGAGTCTAATAAAGGTCACCATAATTTTATCTAGCTAATGTCAAGGTTTTCAGGTCACTCTTCAGTGTAATCAGCATCCCTGTAACTGGAATTAGCTAACATAAGTTTCCCTAAGGTCACTGTCATTTTTGCCAGCATCCCCATGTCTATAAGTAACGAACCTAACTAAAGCAAAGGTCACTGTCATTGAGAGCAGGGTCACCATAAATGTAAGTCTCTAAAGCAAGTGTAGCAAGGGTCTTATGTATTTAACTAGCTAACGTAAGTGCAGTAAAGGTCACTGTCGTCATGACCATTGTCAGCATAAATGTAATTCGCTAAAACAAGAATCACTTTGGTCACTATCACTGTGAACAGCACCACGTTAACTGCAAGAATTTAAAACAAGTCTAGCTTAGGTCACTGTTCATATTCTGAGAATCAGCATAAATGTAACTAGCCCACTTAAGTGCACTTAAGGTCACTGTCAGTGTGACCAGTGTAACCATAAGTGTAAGTAGCATAAGTGAGTGTAGTTACGGTCATGGTCTCTGTGACCAGCATCACGGTAATTATAACGGGCTTAAGCAATTGTAGCTAAGGTCACTGTCCCTCTGAACAGCACCAATGTAACTGTACCCAATTGCAATAAGTCTAGCTTAGGTCCCTGTCACTGTGATGAACAATACAGTAAATGTCAGCAGCTAAGTTATGTTTAGCAAAGGTCATTGTCATTGTGACCAGCAACACCTTAACTGTAACTAGGAATGGAAAGTCAAGCTGAGGACACATTCAGTTTCGAAATGGTCATAGCAACCATAACTAGCTAAGGTAAGTGTAGTTAAGGTCGCTGTCAGTGCGACCAGCATGACATACCTGGAGTCAGTTAAGGTAAGAGTAAGGTCTTTGTCACTGTGAGCAGCATCACCATATTTGTAGCTAGGTAACGTAAATCTAACCAAGGTCACTCTCAGTGTGTCGAGCATCACTGTAATTGTAACTAGCTAAGTTAAGTTTAGCTAAGTTCACTGTCAGTGTCACCAGCGTGACCATAAGGGAAGTAGCTGAGAATGAGGATACTGTCATTGTCACCAGAGTCAACCTAACAATAGCTAATGTAAATATACTGAAGGTCACTGTCACTGTGACCAGCATCACCATAATTGTAACTAGCTAGACTGTGTCTCCTTATGGTCTCTTTCAGTGTGACCAGCATCACTGGACCTCTAAATAGACAACAAAAGTATAGATAAGGTCTCTGGGGATGTGCCCAGTGTGCTGTAAGTGAAACTAGGAAAGATAAGTGTAACTAAGATCACTGTTGGCAGCGACCATCCTCACTGTAAGTGTAATGAGCTAATGTGAGTGTAATGATGGTCACTATCACTATAACTTGTTTCACCATAAGTGTAACTAGCTAATGCAAGTGAGAGTAAGGTCTCTGTCATTGTGAACAGTGTCAATGTAACTGTAAGCATTTAAGGGACATCAAAGTAAGGTGACTATCACATTGTCCACCAACAACGTAACTGTACCAGCAAAGGTAAGTTTCACTAAGGTTACTATCACTGTGACCAGGGTCATTCTAACTGTATCTCTCTATAGGAAGTGTACCTAAGGTCACTGTCAGTTTATGCAGCATCACTTTCACTGCAATTAGCTATGATCCATCTAGCTGAAGTCACTGTCTGTGTACCCAGAATCGTTGTAACTGTAAATAATTAAGGAAAGTAAGTGTAACTAAGGACACTGTCAGTATGACCAATATCATCTTAAGAAAAACAAGCTGATGTAAGTATAGCTAAGGTAGCAGTTGGTCCCCGAGCATCACGGTAACTCTAAGCAGCTAACATAAGTTTAGCCACGGTCACTATGACGAGTTTCACCGTGACTGTTACTAGCTAATGGAAGACTAAGTAAAGCATTGTCATTGCATCCTGCATCACCATTATTCCCTAATTACAGTAGGTCTCTCTAAGGGCAATTCAATATTGCCTGTGTCACTGTAAGTGTGACCAAGTCACCATAAACATAACTAGCTAAGTTAACCCTGCCTAAGTTGTGGTGGTCAACATGGAGTTCAAACTTGGCTTGGCCTGGGTGAGTGGCTGGGCAGCTGAATGTAGTATTCCCCATGATGAGACTGGTAATCAACTCCAAGGTGGACTCCACTGAGTTGCTGAGCTGATTTTGGGTATGTGATCTGCTTCCCATATCTAAGGAACAGCTTTGGGAATGTTCTCCATCTTATAGCATGCTTGAACCCTGCGTGTAACCTAATCGTTGTCCAGCCGCCTGCCATGCTCTGCCCAACTTGGTCTTTCAATAGACTTGAATGAATGGCCTGGCCTGTGGTTTGGTCAAATCTGAGCTATGCCTTTTGACTTGTCTACTTTGGACTTTTCAGCGTCAACAATCAACAGCTGTATGAGTGAAGAGACCCGCTAGCTCCAGTGGGCCAGGAGGAGGAGGCACATTTGAAACAAAAGGCTGAGGTTTTCCCACCCAGCCTCTAGTGCCTTGCACCTGGAACTGGGACTTAAAGCCTCTGAAGTGTAAGAATAATCTCCTGCTTGGTAAGGTCATATCATTTGTGTTATGTTCTTGTCAGAGCAGCACAGGAAGAGAGACCATAAGGACAAAGTCTCTGTCACAACCAACAAGGTTACTTTAACTAGGTAAGAAAAGTGTAATGGATGAATTTGTGAGTGTGACCCCGTTACAGTAATTGTAACTAGCTAAGAGTATTTTACCTAATGGTGCAGTCATTGTGACCCACATCAGTGTCCTTTTAGGTAGCAAGGTTAGACTTACTATGGTCACTGTCACTGTCAATGGCATCTTCGTAACTGTGTCTAAGATAAGGGTAGCTTAGGTCAGTGTCAGAGTGTCCATCATCCCAGTAAATATAACTGGCTAACTTAAAAATAACTAGCAAAGGTCACTGTTGCTGTGACTAGCATCACCAAAAGTTTAACTATGTATGGTGAATTGAGTTCAGGTCATTGTCATGGTTACCAGCATCACCATAGCTGTCAGTTAGTAACAGAACTGTAGCTATGATCACTGACAGTGTTAACAGTATGACACTAACTGGAACTAGGTAAGGGAAGTCTAACTAAGGTCATTGTCCCTGTGGCCAGTATGACAGTAACTGTAACGAGCTATGGTAAGTGTAAGTGAGGTAACTGTCACTGTGACATGGGTCAACACGCTCGTAACTAGTTGAAGTAGGTCTAACTAAGGTCCCTGTGAGTATGAAAAGCGTCACTGTGTTCTGAGCTATGGTCACTCTCTCAAACCACTGTCACTCTTACCAGCATCACCCTAACTGAAACAAGCTAAGGTATGTGAACCAAATGCACTAACATTGGGAACAGCATGGTCATCACTTTAACAAATGTAAATGCAGCTGAGGTCACTTACAGTGTGGCTAGTGTCACCATAAGTGTTACTAGTAAAGGTAAGTGTAGCTGAGACCACTGTCAGTATGACCAGAGTCCCAGTAACAGCTACTAGCTCATGGAAACATACCTAAGGTAACACTAAGTGTGCCTACCATCAATGCAACTGTAATTATCAAAACTTAATTTTTCTAAGGTCACTGTCAGTGTCACCAGCATCAGCCTAAGTGTATGTAGCTAAGGTTAGTCTCAGTAAGGCACTCTCACTGTGTCCAGCATTACCCTGAATGTTACTAGCTAAAGTGAGTCTAATAAGTATCACAATAATTTAACCTAGCTAATGCCAAGGTTTTCATGTCACTCTCAGTGTGATCAGCAACACTGTAACTGGAATTAGCTAAAATAAGTTTGCCAAAGGTCACTGTCATTTTTGCCAGCATCCCCATGTCTTTAAGTAGCAAACATAAGTGAAGCAAAAGTCATTGTCAGTGTGACCAGTGTTACCAAAAGTGTAAGTAGCATAGGTAAGTGTAGCTACGGTCACTGGAACTAGGAAAGGTAAAGCTAAATATGGTCATTGTCCCCACAGCCAGCATGACAGTAAGTGTAACTAGCTATGGTAAGGGTAAGTGAGGTAACTGTCAGTGGGACAAGGCTCAACATACTCATAACTACTTCATGTAGGTCCAACTAAGTGAAGCAAATGTCACTGGAATTTAGAGCAGGGTCACCATAAATGTATGTCTTTAAAGAAAGTGTAGCTAGGGTCACATGTGCTTAACTAGCTAATGTAAGTGCAGAAAAAGCCACTGTCGTTGTCCCTTTGGCAGCATAAATGTAAGTCACTAAAACAAGAATAGCTTTGATCACTATCACTGTGAAGAGGACCACCTTAACTGTAAGAAGTTAAAATAAGGCTAGCTTTGGTCACTGTTCATGTTCCTAGAATCAGAATAAATGTGACTAGCCAATTTACGTGTAGTTAAGGTCACTGTCAGTGTGACCAGTGTCACCATAAGTGTAAGTAGCATAGGTAAGTGTAGCAAAGGTCACGGACTCTGTGACCAGCATCACTGTAATTGTAAGTGGCTTAAGCAAGTGTAGCTAAGGTCACTGTCCCTGTGAACAGCACCAAGGTAACAGTAACCAATTGCAATAAGTCAAGCTTAGGTCCCGGTCACTGTGATGAACAATACAGTCAATGTCAGCAGCTAAGGTATGTTTAGCAAAGGTCATTGTCACTGTGACCGGCAACACCTTAACTGTTTCTGGGAACAGAAAGTCAAGCTGAGGACACTTTCAGTTTCGAAATGGTCATCGCAACCGTAACTACCTAAGGTAACTGTAGTTAAAGTCACTGTCAGTGTGACCAGCATGACCATACCTGGAGTCAGTTAAGGTAAGATTAGGGTCATTGTCACTGTGAGCAGCATCACATATATGTAGCTAGGTAACATAAATCTAACCAAGGTCACTCTCACTGTGTCCAACATCACCGTAACTGTACCTAGCTAAATTAAATGTAGCTAAGTTCACTGTCAGTGTCACCTGCGTGACCATAAGTGGAAGTAGCCAAGAATGAGGTCACTGTCAGTGTCACTAGAGTCAACCTAACAGTAGCTAATGTAAATATACCAAAGGTCACTGTCACTGTGACCAGCATCACCGTACCTCTAAGTAGACAACATAAGTATAGATAAGGTCTATGGTGATGTGACCCATGTGTTGTAAGTGAAACTAGGAAAGGTAAGTCTAGCTAAGATCACTGTGGCAGTGACCACCCTCACCGTGTGATGAGCTAATGTGAGTGTACCCATGGTCACTTTCACTTTAACTTGTGTCACCATAAGTGTAACTGGCTAAGGCAAGTGTGAGTAAGGTCTCTGTTGGTGGGAATACTGTCAATATAACTGTAAGTAGTTAAGGGAAGGCAAAGTAAGGTGACTGTCACATTGTCTACCATCAACGTAACTGTACCAGCAAAGGTAAGTTTCACTAAGGTTACTATCACTGTGACCAGCATCATTCAAACTGTATCTCTCTAAAGGAAGTGGAGCTAAGGTCACTGTCAGTTTTTTCAGCATGACCTTCACTGCAGTTAGGTATGATCAGTCTAGCTAAAGTCACTGTCTGTGTGCCCAGCATCGCTGTAAGTGTAAATAGTTAAGTAAGTGTAAGTAAGGACACTGTCAGTATGACCAATATCATCCTAAGAGTAACAAGCTGATGTAAGTATAGCTGAGGTAGCAGTCAGTTCCCTAGCATCAATGTAACTCTATGCAGCTAACGTAAGTTTAGCAATGGTCACTATGAGGGGATTCACCGTAACTGGAAGTAGCTAGTGGAAGATTAATAAAGCACTGTCATTGCATCCTGCCTCACCATTATTGCCTAACTAAAATAAGTCTCACTAAGGGCAATTCAATATCGCATGTGTCACTGTAAGTGTGACCAAGTCACCATAAACATAACTAGCTAAGGTAAGCCTGCCTAAGGTGTGGTGGTTAACGTGTTGTTGGAACTTGGCTTGGCCTGGGTGAGTGCCTGGGCAGCTGAATGTAGTATTCCCCATGATTAGACTGGTAATAAACTCCAAGGTGGACTCCACTGTGAGTTGCTGAACTGCTTTTGGGTGTGGTCTGCTTCCCATATCTAAGAAACAGTTTTGGGAATGGTCTCCATCTTATAGCATGCTTGAACCCTGCATGTAACCAACTCCTTGTCCAGCCACCTGCTATGCTTTGCCCAACTTGGGACTTTCAATGGACTTGAATGAATGGTCTGGCCTGTAGTGTGGTCAAATCTGAGCGGTGCCTTTTGACTTGTCTACTTTGGACTTTTCAGCCTCAACAGTCAGAAGCTGTCTGAGTGAAGAGAACCTCTAGCTCCAGTCGGCCAGGGGGAAGAGGCACATCTGAAGCCAGAGGCTTCAGGGTTTCCACCCAGCCTCTAGTGCCTCACACCTGGAACTTGGACTTAAAGCCTCTAAAGTGTAAGAATAATCTCCTGCTTGGTAAGGCCATTTCATTTGTGGTATGTCTTGTCAGAGAAGCACCAGGAAGACAGATTATAAGGACACAGTCTCTGTCACAACCAACAAGGTTACTGTAACTAGGTAAGACAAGTGTAATGGATGATATTGTGTGACTCAGTTACAGTAACTGTAACTAGCTAAGGGTATTTTCCTAAGGATGCGGTCATTGTGACCTGCATCAGTGTCCCTTTAGGTAGCAAAGGTCAGTCTTACTATGGTCACTGTCAATGTCAAGGGCATCTCCGTAACTTCAACCAACTAAGAGAAGGGTTTCTAAGGTCAGTGTCAGTGTGTCCATGATCCCAGTAACTATAACTGGGTAATGTAACAATCACTAGCTGAGGTCACTGTTGCTGTGACGAGCATGACTACAAGTTTAACTATCTATGATACATTGAATTCAGGTCACTGTCATGGTTACCAGCATCACCATAGCTGTCAGTTAGTAACAGAACTGTAGCTGTGATCACTGACAGTGTGAACAGTATGACGGTAACTGGAACTAGGAAAGTTAAGGCTAAATAAGGTCATTGTTCCCATGGCCAGCATGACGGTAACTGGAACTAGCTCTGGTAAGTGTAAGTGAGGTAACTGTCAGTGGGTCAAGGTCAACATACTCGTAACTATTTGAAGTAGGTCTAACTAAGTTCCCTGTGATTATGAAACGCATCACCATGGTCCAAGCTAAGGTCACTTTCTCAAATCACTGTCACTCTTACCAACAACACCTTAACTGAAACCAGCTAAGGTATGTGAACCCAAACGCACTATCATTGGAAACAGCATGGCCATCACTTTAACAAATGTAAATGTAGCTGAGGTCACTCACAGTGTGGCCAGTGTCACCATAAGAGTCACTAGGAATGGAACGTGTAGCTGAGATACATTCTGTACGACCAGAATCCCAGTAACAGCAACTAGCTCATGGAAGCATACCTAAGGTAACAATAACTGTGCCTACCATCAATGCAACTGTAATGATCAAAATTTAGTTTTTCTGAGGTCACTGTCAGGGTCACCAGCATCAGCCTAAGTGTAAGTAGCTAAGGTTAGTCTCAGTAAGGTACTCTCACTATGTCCAGCATCACCCTGAATGTAAATAGCTAAGGTGAGTCTGATAAAAGTCACCATAAATTTATCTAGCTAATGTCAAGGTTTTCAGGTCACTCTCAGTGTGATCACCATCACTGTAACTGGAATTAACTAACATAAGTTTGCCTAAGGTCACTGTCATTTTTGCCAGCATCCCCATGTTTTTAAGGAGCGAACTTAAGTGAAGAAAAGGTCACTGACATTGAGCTCAGGGTCACCATAAATATATGTCTCAAAAGAAGTGTAGCTAGGGTCCCATGTGCTTAACTTGCTAATGGAAGTGCAGCAAAGGCCACTGTCATTGTGACCATTGGCAGCATAAATGGAACTTGCTAAAACAAGAATAGCTTTGGTCACTATCACTGTGAAGAGCACCACCTTAACTGTAAGAAGTTAAAATAAGTCTAGCTTTGGTCACTGTTCATGTTCCTAGAAACAGCATAAATGTGACTAGCCCATTTATGTGTAGTTAAGGTCACTGTCAGTGTGACCAGTGTCACAACAAGTGTAAGTAGCATAGGTAAGTGTAGCTAGGGTCATGGTGTCTGTCACCAGC
Organism: Orycteropus afer afer; assembly: GCF_000298275.1. Taxonomy (NCBI): domain Eukaryota; kingdom Metazoa; phylum Chordata; class Mammalia; order Tubulidentata; family Orycteropodidae; genus Orycteropus; species Orycteropus afer. The sequence continues at coordinate 7,702,801 of NW_006921744.1, read as the reverse complement.
ATCACCATAATTGTAAGTGGCTTAAGCAAGTGTAACTAAGGTCACTGTCCCTCTGAACAGCACCAATGTAACTGTAACCAATTGCAATAAGTCTAGCTTAGGTTCCTGTCACTGTGATGAACAATACAGTAAATGTCAGCAGCTAAGTTATGTTTAGTAAAGGTCTTTGTCATTGTGACCGGCAACACCTTAACTGTAACTAGGAACGGAAAGTCAAGCTGAGGACACTTTCAATTTCGAAATGGTCATCACAAACGTAACTACCTAAGGTAAGTGTAGTTAAGTTCACTGTCAGTGTGACCAGCATGACCATACCTGGAGTCAGTTAAGGTAAGACTAGGGTCATTGTCACTGTGAGCTGTGAGCAGCATCACCATATATGTAGCTATGTAACATAAATCTAACCAAGGTCACTCTCAGTGCATCCAGCATCACTGTAACTGTAACTAGCTAAAATAAGTGTAGCTAAGTTCACTGTCAGTGTCACCTGCATGACCATAAGTGGAAGTAGCTAAGAATGAGGTCACTGTAAGTGTCACTAGAGTCAACCTAACAGTAGCTAATGTAAATATACTGAAGGTCACTGTCACTTTGACCAGCATCACCATAACTGGAACTAGCAAGACTAAGTCTCATTATAGTCACTGTCAGTGTGTCCAGCATCACCGTATCTTTAAATAGACAACATAAGTATAGATAAGGTCTCTGGTGATGTGACCCATGTGCTGTAAGTGAAACTAGGAAAGGTAAGTCTAACTAAGATCACTGTGGCAGAGGCCCTCCTCACCATAAGTGTAATGAGCTAATGTGAGTGTAACGATGGTCACTTTCACTATAACCATAAATGTAACTAGCTAAGGGAAGAGCTAGTAAGGTCTCTGTCATGGGAACCAGTTTCAAAATAACTGTCAGTAGTTAAGGGATGGCAAAGTAAGGTGACTGTCACATTGTCTACCATCAATGTATCTGTATCAGCAAAGGTAAGTTTCACTAAGGTTAATATCATAGTGACCAGTGTCATTCTCAGTGTATCTCTCTACAGGAAGTGGAGCTAAGGTCACTGTAAGTTTGTGCAGCATCACCTTCACTGCAATTAGATAAGGTTAGTGTAGCTAAAGTCACTGTCTGTGTGCTCAGCATCGCTGTAACTGTAAATAGTTCAGTAAGTGTAAATATGAACTCTGTCAGTATGACCAAGATCATCCTAAGAGTAACAAGCTGATGTAAGTATAGCTGAGGTAGCAGACAGTCCCCTAGCATCAATGTAACACTACGCAGCTAACGTAATTTTAACCACAGTCACTATGACGAGATTCACCATACCTAAAACTAGCTAGTGGAAGACTAAGTAAAGCACTGTCATTGCATCCTGCCTCACCATTATTGCCTAATTAAAGTAAGTCTCCCTAAGGGCAATTCAATATCGCATGTGTCACAGTAAGTGTGACCAAGTCACCCTAAATATAACTAGCTAAGGTAAGCCTGCCTAAGGTGTGGTGGTCAACGTGTTGTTGGAACTTGGCTTGGCCTGGGTGATTGGCAGGGCAGCTGAATGTAGTATTCCCCATGATGAGACTGGTAATCAACTCCAAGGTGGACTCCACTGTGAGTTGCTGAGCTGCTTTTGGGTATGTGGTCTGCTTCCCATATCTAAGAAACAGCTTTGGGAGACGTCTCCATCTTATAGCATGTTTGAACCCTGCGTGTAACCAGATCCTTGTCCAGCTTCCTGCCATGTTCTGACCAACTTGGGACTTTCAATGGACTTGATTGAACGGCCTGCCCTGTGGTTTGGTCAAATCTGAGCTGTGCCCTTTGACTTGTCTACTTTGGCCTTTTCAGCCTCAACAGTCAAGAGCTGTCTGAGTGAAGAGAACCTCTAGCTCCAGTGGGCCAGGAGGAGGAGGCATATCTGAAGCCAAAGGCTTCAGGGTTTCCACCCAGCCTCTAGTGCCTCGCACCTGGAACTTGGACTTAAAACCTCTAAAGTTTAATAATCATCTCCTCCTCGGTAAGGCCGTTTCATTTGTGGTATGTTCTTGTCAGAGCAGCACCAGGAAGACAGATTATAAGGACACAGTCTCTGTCACAACCAACAAGGTTACTGTAACTAGCTAAGAGTATTTTCCTAAGGATGTGGTCATTGTGACCTGCATCAGTGTCTCTTTAGGTAGCAAAGGTCAGTCTTACTACGGTCACTGTCACTGTCAAGAGCATCTCCGTAACTGTAACTAACTAAGATGAGGGTCGCTAAGGTCAGTGTCAGTGTGTCCATGATCCCAGTCACTATAACTGGGTAACGTAACAATCACTAGCTAAGGTCACTGTTGCTGTGACGAGCATCACTACAAGTTTAACTATCTATGGTACATTGAGTTCAGGTCACTGTCATGGTTACCAGCATCACCATAGCTGTCAGTTAGTAACAGAACTGTGGCTGTGATCACTGACAGTGGGAACAGCATGATGGTAACTGGAACTAGGAAAGTTAAGGCTAACTAAGGTCATTGTCCCCGTGGCCAGCATGACGGTAACTGGAACTAGCTATGGTAAGTGTAAGTGAGGTAACTGTCAGTAGGATAAGGGTCAACATACTCATAACTAGTTGAAGTAAGTCTAACTAAGTTCCCTGTGAGTATGAAAAGCATCACCATGTTCCAAGCTAAGGTCACTCTCTCAAATCACTGTCACTCCTACTAGCATCACCCTAACTGAAACCAGCTAAAGTATGTGAACCCACATGCACTATCATTGGGAACAGCATGTCCATCACTTTAACAAATGTAAATGTATCTGAGGTCACTCACAGTGTGGCCAGTTTCACTATAAGTGTCACTAGGAAAGGGAAGTGTAGCTGAGATCACTCTCAGTATGGCCAGAGTCCCAGTAACAGCAACTAGCTCATGGAAGCATACCTAAGGTAACACTAAGTGTGCCTACCATCAATGCAACTGTAATGATCATAATGTAGTTTTTCTGAGGGCACTGTCAGTGTCACTAGCATCAGCCTAAGTGTAAGTAGCTAAGGTTAGTCTCAGTGAGTCACTCTTACTGTGTCCAGCATCACCTTGAATGTAACTAGCTAAGGTGAATCTGATAAAGGTCACCATAATTTTATCTAGCTAATGTCAAGATTTTCAGGTCACTCTCAGTGTGTTCAGCATCACTGTAACTGGAATTGGCTAACATAAGTTTGCCTACAGTCACTGTCATTTTTGCCAGCATCCCCATGTCTCTAAGGAGCGAACCTAAGTGAAGCAAAGGTCGCTGGCATTGAGAGCAGGGTCACCATAAATGTATGTCTCAAAAGAAGTGTAGCTAGGATCCCATGTGCTTAACTTGTTAATGTAAGTGTAGCAAAGGCCACTGTCGTTGTGATCATTGGCAGCATAAATGGAAGTCATTAAAACAAGAATAGCTTTGGTCACTATCATTGTGAAGAGCACCCCCTTAACTGTAAGAAGTTAAAATAAGTCTAGCTTTGGTGACTGTTCACGTTCCTAGAATCAGCATAAATGTGACTAGCTCATTTACATTTAGTTAAGGTCACTGTCAGTGTGACCAGTGTCACCATAAGTGTAAGTAGCATAGGTAAGTGTAGCTAGAGTCACGGTCTCTGTGACCAACATCACCGTAATTGTAAATGGCTTAAGTAAGTGTAGCTAAGGTCACTGTCCCTGTGAAGAACACCAACGTATCGGTAACCAATTGCAATAAATCTAACTTAGGTCCCTGTCACTGTGACGAACAATATAGTAAATGTCAGCTGCTAAGGTATGTTTAGCAAAGGTCATTATCATTGTCACCAGGAACACCTTAACTGTAACTAGGAACGGAAAGTCAAGCTGAGGACACTTTCAGTTTCGAAATGGTCATCGCAAATGTAACTACCTTAGGTAAGTGTAGTTAAGGTCGCTGTCTGTGTGACCAGCATGACCATATCTGGAATCAGGTAAGGTAAAACTAGGGTCATTTTCACTGTGAGCAGCATCACCATATATGTAGCTAGGTAACATAAATCTAACCAAGGTAACTCTCAGTGTGTACAGCATCACCATAACTGTAACTAGTTAAGTGTAGCTCAGTTCACTGTCAGTGTCACCAGCATGACCATAAGTGGAAGTAGCTAAGAATGAGGTCACTGTCAGTGTCACTAGAGTCAACCTAACAGTAGCTAATGTAAATATACACTTAGGCTGATGCAGGTGGCACTGACAGTGACTTCAGAAAAACTAAATTTTGTTAATTACAGTTGCTTTGATGGTAGGCACACTTAGTGCTACATGTACCATAGATAGCTGAACTTGTAGTGATGCTTGTCACAGCAACCATGACCTTAGCTAGTTATTGTTACGTTAGGCAGTTTTAGTGACTGAGATCATGGACACACTAACACTGACCTTAGTTACCCTCATCTTAGTTTGTTGTAGTTACGGAGATGCCCTTGACAGTGACCATAGTAAGACTGACCTTTGCTACCTAAAGGGACACTGATGCAGGTCACAATGACTGCATCCTTAGTTAAAATACTCTTAGCTAGTTACAGTTACTGTAACCAGGTCACACTCACAATGTCATCCATTACACTTGTCTTATCTACTTACAGTAACCTTGTTGGTTTTTACAGACTGTGTCCTTATAATATGTCTTCCTGGTGCTGCTCTGACAAGAACAAACCACCAATGACATGGCCTTAGTGAGCAGGAGATTATTCTTACAATTTAGAGGCTTTAAGTCCTAGTTACAGGTGTGAGGCACTAGAGGCTTGTAGAAACCCCTCAGCCATTGGCTTCAGATGTGCCTCCTCCTCCTGGACCACTGGAGCTAGAGGTTCTCTTCACTCAGACAGCTGTTGGCTGTTGAGGCTGAAAAGTCCAAAGTAGACAAGTCAAAAGGCACAGCTCAGATTTGACCAAACTACAGGGCAGGCCATTCATTCAAGTCCATTGAAAGTCCCAAGTTGGGCAGAGCATTGCAGGTGGCTGGATAGCGATTAGGTTACACGCAGGGTTCAAGCATGCTATAAGATGGAGACAATTCCCAAAGCTGTTTCTTAGATATGGGAAGCAGACCACATACACAAAAGCAGCTCAGCATCTCACAGTGGATTCCACTTTGGAGTTGATTACCAGTCTCATCATGGGGAATCCTACCTTCAGCTGCCCTGCCACTCACCCATGCCAAGCCAAGTTGAAACTCCAGGTTGATCACCACACCTTGGGTAGGCTTACCTTAGCTAGTTTTATTTATGGTGACTTGGTCACACTTACAGTGACACAGGCGATATTGAATTGCCCTTAGAGAGACTTATTTTAATTAGTCAGTAATGGTGAGGCAGGATGCAATGACAGTGCTTCATTTAGTCTTCCATTAGATAGTTAGAGTCATGGTGAAACTCGTCATAGTGACCATGCATGGCTAAACTTATGTTAGCTGCTTAGAGTTACCGTGATGCTCGGGGACTGACTGCTACCTTAGCTAAACTTACATCAGCTTGTTATTCTTACGATGATATTAGTCATACTGACAGTGTCTTTAGTTACACTTTCTTTCCTTAACTATTTACAGTTACAGCGATGCTGGGCACACAGACAGTGACTTTAGCTAGACGGATCATAGCTAATTGCAGTGAAAGTGATACTGCACAAACTGACAGTGACCTTAGGTCCACTTCTTTTAGAGAGATACATTTAGAATGACCGTGGTCACAGTGATAGTAACCTTAGTGAAACTTACATTTGATAATACAGTTACGTTGTTGGTGGACAATGTGATAGTCACCTTACTTTGACATCCCTTAAATGCTTACAGTTACATTGACACTGTTCACAACGATAGAGACCTTACTCGCACTTGCCTTACCTAGTTACAATTATGGTGACACAAGTTATAGTGAAAGTGACCATCATTACACTCACATTAGCTCATTACACTTATGGTGATGATGGTCACTGCCAACAGTGAGCTTAGTTACACTTACCTTTCCTAGTTTCACTTACAGCACACTGGGCATTTCACCAGAGATCTTATCTATACTTATGTTGTCTATTTAGAGGTCCGGTGATGCTGGTCACACTGAAAGTGACCATAAGGAGACTTAGTCTAGCTAGTTACAGGTATGGTGATGCTGGTCACAGTGACAGTGTCCTTCAGTATATATACATCCGAGAAGCTGGACTATATGAAGAAAAACGTGGTATCAGGATTGGAGGAAGAATCATTAACAACCTAAGATAGGCAGACGATACAACTTTGCTTGTTGAAAGTGAGGATGACTTAAGGCACCTACTGATGAAGGTTGAAGAATACAGTCTGCAGTATGGATTACATCTCAACATAAAGAAAACAAA
>NW_006921744.1:7685319-7695866 GCF_000298275.1 Orycteropus afer afer | reverse complement strand
AGTGGCTGCGATGATGGGCTCGAGTATAGCAAGGATTGTGGGGCTGGTGCGGGATTGGTCAGTGTTTCGTTCTGCTGTGCATGGGGTCGCTATGAGTCGGAAACGACTCGACGGCACTTAACAACAACAACATTATTAGGTTGACTCTGGTGACACTGACAGTGACCTAATTCTTAGCTACTTCCACTTATGGTCACGCTGGTGACACTGACAGTGAACGTAGTTACACTTAACTTAGCTAGTTACAGTTATGGTGATGCTGGACACACTGAGAGTGACCTTGATTAGATTTACGTTACCTAGCTACAAATATGATGATGCTGCTCACAGTAACGAAGACCTTACTCTTACCTTAACTGACTCCAGGTATGTCATGCTGGTCACACTGACAGTGACCTTAACTACACTTATGTTAGGTAGTGACTGTTGCTATGACCATTTTGAAACTGAATGTGTCCTCAGCTTGACTTTCTGTTCCTAGTTACAGTTAAGGTGTTGCCGGTCACAATGACAATGACCTTTGCTAAACATAACTTAGCTGCTGATATTTACTGTATTGTTCGTCACAGTGACAGGGACCTAAGCTAGACTTTTGGCAACTGATTATATTTACGTTGGTGCTGTTCACAGGGACAGTGACCTTAGCTACACTTGCTTAAGCCCCTTACAATTACTGTGATGCTCGTTACAGAGACCATGACCGTAGCTACACTCACTTATGCTACTTACACTTATGGTTACACTGGTCACCCTGGCAGTGAGCTTAAGTACACTTAACTGGGCTAGTTACATTTATGCTGACTCTCAGAACGTGAATAATGACCTAAGCTAGACTTGTTTTAAATTCTTACAGTTAAGGTGTTGCTGTTCAGAGTGATAGTGACCAAAGCTATTCTTGTTTTAGCAAATTACATTTATGCTGACAATGGTCACGATGACAGTGACCTTTACTGCACTTACGATAGCTAGTTAAACACATGTGACCCTTGCTACACTTGCTTTAGAGACTTACATTTATGGTGGCCCTGCCCTGAATGACAATGACCTTTGCTTCACTTAGGTTCACTACTTATAGACATGGGTATGCTAGCAAAAATGACAGTGACATTAGGGAAACTTATGTTAGCTAATTCCGGTTACAGGGATGCTGATGACACTGAAGAGTGACCTGAAAACCTTGACATTAGCTAGATAAGATTATGGTGACCTTTATTAGACTCACCTTAGCTAGTTACATTCAGAGTGATGCTAGGCACAGTGAGAGTGCCTTACTGAGACTAACCTTAGCTCCTTACACTTAGGCTGATGCTGCTGACACTGACAGTGACCTTAGAAAACTATGTTTTGATAATTACAGTTGCATTGATGGTAGGCACACTTAGTGTTACCTTAGGTATGCTTCCATGAGCTAGTTGCTGTTATTGGGACTCTGGTCATACTGACAGTGGCCTCAGCTACACTTACCTTTACTAGTTAAACTTATGATGACACAAGCCACACTGTAAATGACCTCAGCTACATTTATATTTGTTAAAGTGAAGGCCATGATGTTCCCAATGATAGTGCATTTTGGTTCACATACCTTAGCTGGTTTCAGTTAGGGTGATGCTGGGAAGAGAAAAATTGATTTGAGAGAGTGACCTTAGCTGGGAACACAGTGTCGCTTTTCATACTCACAGGGACTTTAGTTAGACCTACTTCAAACAGTGAAGGTTGTGTTGACCCTTGTCCCAGTGACAGTTACCTCATTTATAATTACCAAAGCTAGTTACAGTTACCATCATGCTGGCCACAAGGGCAATGACCTTAGTTAGACTTACCTTTCCTAGTTCTAGTTATCATCATGCTGTTCACACCATCATTGATCATAGCTACAGTTCTGTTACTAACTGACAGGTATGGTGATGCTGGTAACCATGACCGTCACCTGAACTCAATTTACCATAGATAGTTAAACTTGTAGTGATGCTTGTCACGGCAACTTTGACCTTAGCTCATTATTGTTTCGTTAGCCAGTTATAGTTACTGGGATCATGGACACACTGAAACTGACCTTAGCTACCATTATCTTAGTTACAGTTACAGAGATTCCGTTGACAGTAACAGTAACCACTGCGACATGCCATGCATGCCAGCTCACCTCGCATTGGGCATGTGCCCCTGACGGACACGGCCCCGGCCCCGGCCCATTGGCGTCGGCGGTAGCGGGGTCTGCCTTGGTTACCTCCCTATAGCTGGGGCAGCTTTGTCCACAGACGAGGCCTGTGAGCTGATGGCGAGGGGCCACCTGCGGTCAGATTTTGAGCCCAGTTCGGTCTCTTTGGAGCCCTGTCACCTTGGCTAGATGGCTCTGTCTTTGAGATGGGGCTGGAGGCGATTTCTTTGTTGATTATTGAGGGAGAAAGCAAACCACTCACCAGTCCTAGTCATCTGGGGGATGGGCTGCCCAGTGGGACTCTGACCACCCAGAGAGATTTCATTGGCTGATTTCTCAAAGGCAACTTCTAGTCTCACTCCATCTGGAAGCTTTGTTGAAACCAGTGCTGCGTGACAGGCACACACGAACCTCCACAGACAGGTGGCTGTGTGCCATGTGCATGGGCTGGCACTCTCCAACTTGGGAGCTCCGGCTTGCTGTGGTTGGGTGTAGAGGAATGGCTGCAGCCTCGTAGCGACCCCACGGCACTGTGCCCGGTCCTGCGCCTCACTTGCTGTCGTTGCCACGTCCGTGGCCGGATTTGCGACTGCTATTGCTGCATGTGGTAGAGGGGCTTCATCTTTCTCGCTGACCCTGCACTTGGAACGTGTGACTAGGCTTTGCACACAATACAGATCCATTTGTGTGAGGCTGGTCTCTGCTCCTCACAACACACACGCCCCCTGTCTGCAGAGACTTTTGGGGCTTCCAAGAGTCCCAGCCCATGAAAGGAGGTTTGGGAAGGCGAGGAAGCCTCCCGAGAGGGAGAAGCAGGAGAGCCGGCTCAGTCAAGGCCAGAGGCCCCTGTGCACCTCTGGGGAGCTCATAGGAGGAACCTCAAGACAGACTGACAAACTCTGCTTCTGATCCAGGGGCCACTTCCCTGTTTGAAGGGCTCAGGATGCATGGCACGTACAGTCAGCGTTGCCTCTGTGTTTTCTCATTGCAAGGTCTACATGCGCCTCCAGCTGACACCATCACTATTATTTCACATCGTTGTGGTCCAATGCCACCAAGCTCTTGCCACTGACTATGCACAGAGGTGGAGTGGGACAGTGGTGCCAGCGGGGTCTGTGTCAGGAGGCTGGAATAGGGGCCGGCTCTTCTCACTGGCCACGATGGCACAGAAGGTGTCCCTTAGGGACCAAAGTTATCAGGACACCAGCTGAGGGGCTGCTCTGCATTGCCTCTCCACACTGCCAGGCTGGCTTAGGCTGGGCCTCCCCAGCTGTGTCACCAGGCCAGAGGTGGGCACAGGCCCTGGACCTGAGGCATCAGAAGTGACAGGCAGTTGGGGTGAAGGACAGGCCCCGCTCCGTCCCCATCTGTACGCACTTGGGAGAGTGAATTCACTTTGGTGTCCGAGACTTGGTTGCCTCCTCTGTAAGATGGGACACGAATTGACAGTCCCTGGAAGCGGCACCTCTGGGTGAGGTGTGTGGGAAGTACATGTGGGCATGGGGGCAGGCACGGCTGAGGGCAGTTTCCCCTGTGGGGTCAGGGGTTGGAGTGGACCTAGAGCCATCCAGAGGGAGGTCAGAGCCTGGCCCTCAGAGGTGCCAAAGGGGGCTGGCCTGGCCTCCCTGACCCCGGTGACTTCAAGGCAGAACACAAGCCAACCTCTTGAACAAACAGCTCAGGGCACCAGGAGGCCCCAGCCTTCGAAGGGACAGCAACTGCGTCTCAGTCTCCTGTTGACTTAGAGGACCAGCTGGGCTGTACATAATGGACATTAGGCCCTGAGCATCTCCACAGAGCATCCGGGGTTAGGGGGGATCTTCTTCCTGGGCATGTGGTCCCACCTCCCATACCCTGCTCACCAGCGAGATGGACACCCTAAGCCTTCACGGGGACTGCTCTCAAGTGTGCACGTCCCTGGGTGAACAGGTCCTCGAGGGTTTTGTTCCACGGCCTGACCAGAAGGATCAGGTGCCTAGAGGACAGCCCCAGGGGCTTGCAAGCTCTACCCCAGGCACATCCCCATCTCCCATCACACAGTTGCCAGTGTGTCCTTCCCTTTTGAAGGGGAGGCTGAGGCTGGCTCTGTGCCCCCAGCTTCCCACGGTCCCCAGCGGGTGGCCGCACTGCCTTTCCAGCCATACCCAGGGCTTTTCCAAGCATGCTCAGTCCCACCAAACCCAAGCACCCTCTCGGTGCCGTGTCTCTTCTGCCCGTAGTGCCCATCCAGCCATGTCATGCCATGCCATGCCTTTCAAGCGCTGCAGCTCAAATATCACCTTGCCCACGGGCCCTCCTGATCCCAACTGGGGCCACCTCCCAGCTTCCTCCCCAGGCAAGTTCCAAGCTGTCTGGCTGGGCTGTGTGAGTGAGGGCACGTCTCCCTTACGGTGTGGGGAGTGATTTCTTGGGGGACTGTCCAACCCCACATCCACCCTCTGCCTGACCCTCAGAAGCCAAGGTTCCACAAACATTGGACCAGGCTTGTCCAGGAGTCCCCACCACACAGGGCCTACCAGATGCGAGGAGCCAGTGAACACACAAGAGGTGCCTCCCCAAGGCAAGCAGACCTTACTGACAGGTGTGGCCCCCATGCCTCGACGAGGATTCTAGGGAGCCCTGGGAAGACATCCCCCCATCCTTCGTCTCCAGTGTCAGAAGCACCAGTGCTGGCCAAGTGGCTTCCCCTTCCTCCCTCAGAGGCTAGGCACCGTCCTTAGGGCAATGTCCCTAGTTGCCCCACAGGACACTGGGCCTGGTTGCCACGAACTCCTCCAGCACACTCCCACCGTCTTTTCAGGCTAAAAAAAAACCATGCGGCCAGGATCAGATGGCATTCCTCAGCCCTGTTAACCATGCCTCAGGCTACTGCCCTTTCCAGGCACAGACCCTGCATCCAGAACCCCAGGCACGGCCCCAGCCCCCGCGTCTGCAGTCCTGCCCACCTCTCTGGGTCCACTAACCACTATCTGCCTGGCTGCCGCCCCTTTCTCATTTCACCCTGGCGCCCCCTCAGGACGCACCTCATGCACAATGACCTGGGCAGGGATGGGGGGAGGTGAGGCATGGCGGAGGGGAAGGACTGCGGAAGGAGAGGCCTTGTGGGGCAACCAGGCACCCAGTGGGCATCTCCTTGTGGCCACGCACTCACCTCAAGTCCAGGCACCCAGTGTGCCCACCTTCATCAGGCCGTGGCGGCAGCGGCGTGCGCAGGCCTGGTACACCCCTTATGCACAACATGGGCTTAGGCGCTGGACAGGGATGTGCCCTGAACACAGTCGGGGCTCACACAAGGCCAGCCTCTTCCCTCCTGCTAGCCTGCGGATCCCCCTCCACAAGCCCCCCGTGGCAGTGGAGCTGTGAGAGCAGTGCATTGCAAGGCCAAACCTCAAGCAGGTGCTGCAGGTCCCTGAGCACCACACGCCTGCCTCTGCGATGTGTCATGCATGCCAGCTCGCCTCTCATTGGGCCTGTACTGCTGATGGTCATGGCCCCGGCCCAATGGCGGCTGGCGGGAGTGGGGCCTGCTTTGGACACCTCCCCACAGCCGGGGCAGCTTTGTCCACAGGAGGCCTGTGAGCTGATCGCGAGGGGCTGTCTGTGGTCAGATTTGGAGCCCCATCACCTCAGCTAGATGGCTCTTTCTTTGACATGGGGCTGGTGGCGCTTTCTTGGTTGATTATCGAAGGAAAAAGCAAACCGCTCCCCAGTCCTAGCCATCTGGGGGATAGGCTGCCCAGTGGGACCCTGACCTCCTAACTCACAACATCGGTGCTACATCCTCACCCTCCTGCCTCCTTTCAATTGCACCTTGGAATTCTCCAACCCTTTCCCCCCCTTCACCCCCCCACCACTTTCCCTCTTCTTGATCTCACCCAACACACATTCCTTATACTTGAATTCTCTCCTCGGTTTTCCTTCCACCCCTGCCAATTTTCACAGCCACAGGCACACTGACAAACATGTGGGTAGAAATGTGCATCACAGAAACATTTACAGAAGTCAAAAGAAACAAATTTTCCAAATGTCTTTCCAAAAATGTTGAAGTCAACACAATACAGCATACCTATGATACCGTTCACTCATTGAAAGGAATTTCTGAGTAACACACAGGCCACCATGACTAGCATCAAAAATATCGATGACTAAGTGACAGATGTCAGACACTAAAAGCCATGTACCATAGGATGCCATTTGAATGAAAAATCCAGAGCAGGTAAATCCACCAACACAGACAGTGAAGTATGGGAATACAGGGGCTGCAGGGGGCAGAGGAGAGAGAGAGTAGTTCTCAACTACCAAGTTTCTGTCTGGTCCGATGGCCTTGATCTGCTAGTACACATTGTGATGGCTGCCAACCTTGAGATGGTAGGTAAACGCACCAAATGATACACTTGACAATCATATAAACAAGGGACCTCATTGTATGTCAGCTCAAAAACCAGTATTGGACAGAAACAATCAAGGAACTGAAAAAAGAAAATTAAATGTAAGCTGCACTTGAAGTAAACACGAAGTCAATGAACAACCAGATAAAGTGATATGAGACTCATAGCTCCCATCTCAGGTCAAGGAAATGCAGGTCGTGAGCTCAAGCTCAGGGTTGCTTACAGGAATGCTGAATGAGGTGCTGGGGCTGCCTGTGACTCTGCCTCTAGAGCAGTGTATTGTTCTCTAGTGCTGCTCTACGACAAATACCCAGAGGAAATAATTTGAGAAACAGGAATATGTCCTCTTACAATCGTTGAGACAAGTAATAGTCCAAGTTGAATGTGCTAGCAAGGGGCTCGGTGAAGGCTTCTCGATCTGGGCTTCACTTCTGCCCCCTGTTCCAGGTCCAAACAAGGTAGAGGCATCTCCTATGGCAGACAGCTGCTGGCAGTTCAAGTTGACGAGCCCAAGGTCTACAGGAAAGTGGGACCATCCCATTATCAACAGGCAACAGAGAAGACCACTGGCTCAGGGAAAAAAAAAAAAAACATTTCAGATCCACAGTTTCTCTGGAAGTGGGACAGAGAAGGGTCATAGTCTGAAACACCAACAAGAACCACCAGACATGTCGGGCATTGTAGCTCAGACTGGGAAGCCTAGGATCAGTGAATGTGGCAGGAGACACAGAACTGCTTTGAGCAGTAAATAATTTTCCATTTAATGAGTAGTATTTGAGGTTGGAGAAGGACTTCCATTATTGGGCACCTCCGATCTTTTGGTTAAGCACATGACCACGGTCAATACCTGTATGACGAACAAAAGCCCAGAGAGTCCTCAGGCCACAAGCCCTCATAGAGGTGAGAGAACAAAGGATTACTGATGGCAACGGCTCCTGAAAGTTAACTACAGGAAGACCGACAACCATCTGACACCAAGGCTCTGTGAATATGATATATCAGAACATCTACAGTGGCCTCCAGGGAATAAAAGAGGTGTCTCCCTCACAGGTCAGGATGTGTGTGTCTGGAAACAAATGTGAACGGAGTGTCAAGCCAACTGACAGATGAGACATCTAGCGTCCAGAGTGAAAGTATTAAAGAGAGTAGGCCACATGGATGTGTAGGCAAGGCAATGGTGAAGAACAATGGAAAGAAGAACACAGGGCTTCCCTTCCGATAGTCAAGGAAGTATTGGAAGAAACAAATGGCACAGGGCCAAGGCTGGCGTGGGGAGTCGACTAGAGGAAAGGGGTTCAAGATAGGATTCCTTAGGGATGGAAGGGGGTCCTTGAAGGGAGAAAACCCTAGGAGAGATCTCAGTGGGGTCTCCAGGGAGTTGCCTGTGTCCCAGGACACTCTCTGGCCACCTGGGGTTTCTGAGACTTGAGACCCCTCCGAACCTGCACTCACCCTACTCCTGGGCCGAGCCTTCATGAACTCTTTCTCAGGGGAGAAGGAGGCATGACTGCCGTCCCCCTGCTCCTTGTCTATCTCCTGTCCAATGTCCTGCAGATACAGTGAGCAGCGGCCATCTCTTGACGTATCGAAGGCCCTTTGCCTTTGAGGCTTCCCCTTGCTGCTTATCCTATCCCGGTACCATATTTGCCATCAGAGGAGATTTCAGTTCCCTGTCCATCACCATGTGCTGGGTGTTGGGTGTGCAACGTGACATTCTGCTTTATGGGTTAACTGCTAGATGTTCTCAGAACCCGACTCACATGGTCTTCTCAGTATCAGGAATATGTGCACCCTCTTTGACCACAGGTGGAAAGGAAAGACCCATTTGGAGGAGATGATGATTATGACCAGCATGAGACAAAGGCCGGACAATCCAAAGCTCGAAAAGTCCACTGAGTCGTGGCTAAACACATTCTACCAGCCCTCTCCTATCTCAAACTGCACAGGGAAGAGGAGAGGTTAAGCAGAGAGGATGAGGTCCTGGGACAAGGGCTCAAGATGTCTACCTGTGACACCTGATGAACCAGGGTCATCCATGTTCAGTCAGTGACAGAAGCCTGCACCACAGAGGCTGGTTATGTAGGCAAACAAATTCCCAGGGAAGGTGCCAGCTCAGCTCGAGACAGCCCCTACCCTGAAGTGTGGGAGTCAATTGGAACCTCGGGTGGAAACTTAGGTCCCAGCATTCTAGGTGACCAGGTTGGCTGCAATGGAGGTTTGAACCCATGTTATACCCTCTGATTCTTAGACAGCAGTACACCCAATTTCATCAACTACTCCCAATCAGTTGCAAAGTTGTGGTCATGACCATCAGAATGAATCCATAATTGGGAGGCATCATGGGGATGGAGCCATGGAATGCCCTCCACAATTATTATCTAGGAGAGAGCACCACTGCCATCATTTTCATCGGCTCCTACCCCTACCGAGTCTGTATCGATCATATGACACACTCCTTCCTGAACCCCTCTGTTAGTCCCAAGGTGAGCCTGCCTTTCTTCATCAGAACATTTGGCCTCATCACTTGTGTCCTCCATACCTCCCAGCCCCTCATCTGGTGTTCCACAAGGACAAGGTCTGGCTTAGCCATGAAGAGTGGTTTGAGGCTGCCTGGGTGAGATAAGAGTGGTGGCCTGGCCTCGATCAGACTGACATAGGAAACCCCGTGATACCTTCAACTTCCTTCTGGTGGATGGTGGCCAGAGTCTTCAGGGGTGAGACCAGAGTGGCCTTCTGAACCCACTTGAAAGGGTCCAACTCGTGAATTCTGGAGAAAACAGGGATACGTGGTGGTTCACCAAGTGCCTTCAGTGAAATGAACCAGGCAGGGAGCCAGAAGTTTCTCATTGCCCGGTGACCCGTGTTCCAAGTTCTATCGGTCTCCATTGTCAAGGAAGAGACAGGTATTGACCGTGGTCATTTGGTTAACCAAAACATTGGAGGTGCCCAATAATGGAAGTCCTTCTCCAACCTCAAATACTGCTCATTAAATGGAAAACTCGTTACTGCTCGAAGCAGTTGTGTGTGTCCTGCCACATTCACTAACCCTGGGCTTCCCAGTCTGAGCCACAACTCCCGACATGTCTGGTGATTCTTGTTGCTGTTTCAGACTATGACCCTTTTCTGTTCCACATCCAGGGAAACTGTGGATCTGAAAAATTTTATTTATTTTTTTTTTTCCTGAGCAAGTCGTCCTCTCTGTTGCCTGTGGTTAATGGGATGGTACCACTTTAACTGCAGAACTTGCACTCGTCAACCTGAGCTTCCGGCAGCTGCCTGCCATAGGAGATGCCTCTAGCTTTTGTGGACCTGGAACAGGGAGCAGAAGTGAAGCCCAGATCGAGAAGCCTTAGCCCAGCCCCTAGCTAGCACATTCAACTTGGACTATTACTTGTCACAACGATTGTAAGAGGACAGATTCCTGTTTCTCAAACTATAGCCTCTGGGTATTTGTCTTAGAGCAGCACTAGAGAAGGAATACACTGCTCTAGAGGCAGAGTCACAGGCAGCCCCAGCACCTCATTCAGCATTCGTGTAAGCAACCCTGAGCTAGGGCCCATGGCCTGCTTATCCTTGACCTGACATTGGAGCTATGAGTCTCGTGTCACGTTATCTGGTTGGTCATTGACTTCGCGTTTACTCCAAGTGCAGCTTACGTTGCATTTTCTGTTTTCAGTTTCCTTGACTGTTTAGTCAAATACTGGTTTTCGAGCTGACATACAATGAAGTCCCTTGTTTATATGATTGTCAAGTGTACCGTTTGGTGCGTTAACCTACCATCTCAAGGTTGACAGCCATCACAATGTCTTCTAGCAGAGCAAGGCAATCGGCCCAGACAGAAACTTGGTAGTTGAAAACTTCTCTCTCTCCCCTCTGCCCCCTGCAGCCCCTGCATACCCGTAACTCACTGTCGGTGTTTGTGGATTTACCCGCTCTGGATTTTTCATTCAAATGGCATCCTATGGTACATGGCTTTTAGCGTCTGACATCAATCACTTAATCAT
>NW_006921744.1:7673177-7677189 GCF_000298275.1 Orycteropus afer afer | reverse complement strand
CAAGAAGCAGGAAAGTGATGGGAGGTGAAGAGGCCGGAAAGGGCTGGAGAACTCCCAGGTGCAGGTGAAAGGAGTCAGGAGGGTCAGGAGGTAGCTCTGGTGTTGTGAATAAGGAGGTCGAGAGAGAAGTGATGAGCCCCTGTGTAATGAGAGAGAATGTACTAGGGTGAGGATCAACAAGGAATGGGTAATGAGAGTCTCTAACAACGACAACACCTTTTATATACCTAACTCCAGTGGAAAAGTAAGTCTTAGGTGTCATGCTGCTGTACCAGGTTGCAGTTGAGTGCCTGAGAGACACTTGTTGACTTATCCAGGGTGATAAAGTGGTGTAGATGGAGGATCCATGTGTGAAGCCATATCTCAGTGTCCCAGAAGCTGTGCACCTGGATGAACCCAGGTTTTCTCTCCTGTGGAGCGAGGTTGATCGCTGTCACTGTGCCTGGGTGTGGACATGATGCTGGGAGAGCTGCTAATTTGGCAACCCAGGGGGTTTTTTAGACAGGTTTTCAGTCGGGAGAGGGCACAAGTCAGGGTATGCAGGCTATGATGTCACTTCCTTGACAATAGAGACCAACAGAACTTGGAACACGGGTCACCAGGCAACGAGATGCTGGCGGTTCACTGCCTGGCTCATTTCACTGAAGGCACTTGGTGAACCACCACGTATCCCTGTTATCTCTGGAATTCACAAGTTGTACCCTTTCAAGTGGGTTCAGAAGGCCACTCCAGCCTCACCCCTGAAGACTCTGGCCTCCATCCAACAGAAGGAAGTTGAAAGTACCACGGGCTTTCCTAAGTCAGTATGATCCAGGCCAGGCCACCATTCTGATCCTACCCAGACAGCCTCAAACCACCCCTCATGGCTACGCCAGACCTTGTCTTCGTGGGACACTGGATGAGGGGCTGGGAGGTAGGGAGGACACAAGTGATGAGGCCATATGTTCTGATGAAGAGGCATGCTCACCTTGGGACTACCAGAGGGGATCGGGAAGGAGGGTGTTATGTCTTTGATACAGACTCGGTAGGGGTAGGTGCCACTGAAGATGATGGCAGTGGTGCTGTCTCCTAGCTAATAGTTGTGGATGGTATTCCATGGCTCCATCCCCATGATGCCTCCCCATCATGGGTTCATTCTTCTGGTCATGACCAGGAATTTGCAACTGACTGGGAGTCACTGATGAAATTGGGTGTACTGTGGTATGAGCATCATGGTGTGGCCCAAGCCAGGATCTGGTTCAAAGCTCCATTCCAGCCAACCTGGTTACCTAGGATGCTGGGACCTAAGTTTCCACTAGAGGTTCCAATTGACTCCCACACTTCAGGGTAAGGGCTGTCTCAGGCTGAGCTGGCACCTTCACTGGGAATTTGTTTGCCTCCATGACCACCTTCTGTGGTGCAGGCCTCTGTCACTGACTGGCAGTGGATGACCTTGGTTTGTCAGTAGTCAGAGGTAGATATCTTGAGCCTTTTTCCCAGGACCTTCTCCTCTCTGCTTAAGCTCTACTATTCCCTGTGCAGTTTGAGATAGGAGAGGGCTGGTAGAATGTGTTTAGTCACAACTCAGTGGACTTTTTGAGCTTTGGATTGCCTGGCCTTTGTCTCATGCTGGCCATAGTCATCATCTCCTCCAAATGGGTCTTTCCTTTCCACCTGTGGTCTATGAGGGTGCACAATTTGCTGCTCCTGAGAATGCCATGTGAGTAGGGTTCTGAGAACAGCTAGAAGTTAACCCATAAAGCAGAATGTCATGTTGCACACCCAACACCCAGCACATGGTGACAGAAAGGGAACTGAGACCTCCTCTGATGGCAAATCTGGTCCCAGGATCATATAGGCAGCAAGGGGAGGCCTCAAACCCAAAGGGCCTTGGATACCTCCAGACATGGCCACTGCTCACTGTATCTGCAGGAAATCGGACAGGAGATAGACAAAGAGCAGGGTGATGGCACTCATGCCTCTGTCTCCCCTAAGAAAGAGTTCATGAAGGCTCTCCCCAGGCTCCAGGTGAGTGCAGGTTCATAGGTGTCTCAAATCTCAGCAACCCCAGGTGGCCAGAGATTGTCCTGGGACACAGGCAGCTCCCTGGAGACCTCACTTAGATCTCTCCTAGGGTTTTCTACCTTTAAAGACCCTCTTCTAAACCTAAGGAATCCCATCTTGTAACCCTTTCCTCTAGTCCACTCCCCACTCTAGCCTTGGCCCCATGCCATTTGTTTCTTCCAATACTGCCTTGACTATCGGAAGGGAAGCCCTGTGTACTTCTTTCCCTTGTTCTTCACCATTGCCCATTCTTCCATGTGGCCTACTCTCTTTAGTGCTTTCACTCTGGACGCTAGATGTCTCATCTGTCACTTGGCTTGACATTCTGTTCACACTTGTTTCCACACGCACACCTCCTGACCTGTGATGGAGACACCTGTTTTATTTCCCAGAGGCCACTGTTGATGTTCTGATATATCTTATTCACAGAGCCTTGGTATCAGATGGTTGTCGGTCCTGCCATAGCTAATTTTCAGGAGCCGTTGACATCACTAATCTTTTGTTCTCCCACTTCTATGAGGACTTGTGGTCTGAAGACTCACTGGGATTTCGTTTGTCATACAGGTATTGACCATGCTCATGTAGTCAACCAAAAGATCGGAGGTGCCCAATAATGGAAGTCCTTCTCCAACCTCAAATACTGCTTATTAAATGGAAAATTAGTTACTGCTCGAAGCAGTTGTGCGTCTCCTGTCACATTCACTGACCCTTGGCTTCCCAGTCTGAGGCACAACCCCTGACATGTCTGGTGGTTCTTGTTGCTGTTTCAGACTATGACCCTTCTCTGTCCCACTTCCAGAGAAACTGTGGATCTGAAACGTTTTATTTTTTTAACTGAGCAAGTTGTCTTCTCTGTTGCCTGTTGATAATGGGATGGTCCCGCTTTCCCTGCAGACCTTGGGCTCGGCAACCTGATCTGCCAGAATCTGCCTGCCACAGGAGATGCCCCTAATTCGTGTGGACATGGAACAGGGGGTAGAAGTGAAGATCCCCTGACTGGAGATGCCTTCACATAACCCCTAGCCAGCACATTCAACTTGGACTATTACTTGTCTCAATGATTGTAAGAGGACACATTCCTGTTTCTCAAACGATTGCCTCTGGTTATTTGTCTTAGACCAGCACTAGAGAAACAATACACTGCTCTGGATGTAGATGCACAGGCAGCCCCAGCACCTCATTCAGCATTCGTGTAAGCAACCCAGAGCTTGAGCCCACAGCCTGCCTTTCCTTGACCTGAGATGAGAGCTATGAGTCTCATATCACTTTATCTGGTTTGTCATTGACTTCGTGTTTACTCCAAGTGCAGCTTACGTTGAATTTTCTGTTTTCAGTTTCCTTGATTGTTTAGTCCAATACTGGTTTTTGAGCTGACATACAAAGAGGTCCCTTGTTTATATGATTGTCAAGTGTACCGTTAGGTGCGTTTACCTACTGTCTCAAGGTTGGCAGCCATCACAATGTCTACTAGGAGAGCAAGGCTGTCAGCCCAGACAGAAATTTGGTAGTTGAGAACATCTCTCTCTCCCCTCTGCCCCCTGCAGCCCCTGTATACCCGTACTTCACTGTCTGTGTTGGTGGATTTACCTGATCTGGATTTTTCATTCAAATGGCATCCTAGGGTACATGGCTTTTAGCATCTGACATGTGTCACTTAGTCATTGATATTTTTGATGCTTGTCAAGGTGGCCCGTGTGTTACTCGGAAATTCCTTTCGATAAGTGAACGGTATCATATATATGCTGTATTGGGTTGACTTCATCATTTCTGGACAGACATTTGGAAAGTTTGCTTCTTTTTACTTCTGTGGATGATTCTGTGATGCACATTTGTGCCACATGTTTGTCTGCATGCCTATGGTCGTGAAAAATTGGCAGGGGTGGGTGGACAAGTGAAGAGAGAATTCAAGTATAAGGAATGTGTGTTGGGTGAGATCAAGAAGCAGGAAAGTGATGGGAGGTGAAGAGGC
>NW_006921744.1:7669328-7671416 GCF_000298275.1 Orycteropus afer afer | reverse complement strand
ACATTCAACTTGGACTACTTCTTGTCTCAATGATTGTAAGAGGTCAGATTCCTGTTTCTCAAACTATTGCTTCTGGGTATTTGTCTTAGAGCAGCACTAGAGAACAAATATACTGCTATAGAAGCGGAGGCACAGGCAGCCCCAGCCCCGCTTCAGCATTTGTGTAAGCTAACCTGAGCTTGAGCCTATGGCCTGCCTTTCCCTGATCTGAGATGGGAGCTATGAGTCTCGTATCATGTTATCTGGTTTGTCACTGACTTCAGGTTTTCTCCAAGTGCAGCTTACATTGAATTTTCTGTATAAAGTGTCCTTGATTGTTTAGTCCAATACAGATTTTTGAGCTGACATAAAATGAGGTCCCTTCTTTGAAAGATTGCCAAGTTTACCGTTTGGTGTATTTACCTACCTTCACAAGGTTGGCAGCTATCAGAATTTCTACTTGCAGAGGAAGGCCATCGGTCCAGACAGAAACTTTGTAGTCGAGAAGTTCCCGCTCTCCCCTCTTCCTCCTGCAGCCCATGTGTACCCATACTTCACTGTTTGTGTCGATGGATTTACCCCTCTGGATTTTTCATTCAAATGGCATCTATTAGTGTCTGACATCTGTCACTTAGTCATTGATATTTTTGATGCTCATCACGGTGGCCTGTGTGTTACTCAGAAATTCCTTTCGATGAGTGAACGGTGTCATAGGTATGCTGTATTGGGTTGACTTCATCATTTTTGGAAAGACATTTGGAAAGTTTTTTTTTTTTTTTTTACTTCTGTGAATGGTTCTGTGATGCACATTTCTACCCACATGTTTGCGTGCCCGTGGCTGTGAAAATTGGCAGGGGTGGAAGGAAAACGGAGGAGAGAATTCAAGTATAAGGAATGTGTGTTGGGTGAGATCAAGAAGTAGGAAAGTGATGGGGGGGTGAAGGGCGGAAAAGGGTTGGAGAATTCCAAGGTGCAGTTGAAAGGAGTCAGGAGGGTGAGGAGGTAGCACCGATGTTGTGAGTTAGGAGGTCAGGGTCCCACTGGGCAGCCCATCCCCCAGATGACTTGGCCTGGGGAGCGGTTTGCTTTTTCCCTCAATAATCAACAAAGAAAGTGCCTCCAGCCCCATCTCAAGACAGAGCCATCTAGCCGAGGTGACCATGCTCCAAAGAGACCACACTGGGCTTGAAATCTGACCACACACAGCCCCTTGCCATCTGCTCACAGGCCTCCTGTGGACAAAGCTGCCCCAGCTGTGGGGAGGTCTCCAAGGCACACCCCACTCCCACCAGCCGCCATTGGGCTGGGGCCACGTCCATCAGCAGCACTGGCACACATGGCATGTCTCAGTGGCAGGCGCTTGGCGTTCAGGCGCCTGTAGCGCCTGCTTGAGGCTTGGCCTGGCAATGCACTGCTCTCACAACTCCACTGCCTATGGGGGCTTGTGGAGGGGGATTCACAGGCTGGGATGAGGGAAGAGGCTGACCTTGTGTGAGCGCTGTGTTCAGGGCACATCCCTGTCCAACAAGTAAGCCCGCGCTGTGCAGAACGGGACTGCCAGGCCTGCGCATGCCGCCGCCACCTGGTGAAGGTGGGCACGCTGGGTGCCTGGACTTGAGGTGAGAGCATGGCCCTGAGGAGATGTCCACTGGGTGCCCGGTTCCCCGACAGTGCTGCCGGTCCCCCAGTCCTTCCCTTCACCAAGGTGAAAGCCCCTCAACCTTGGTTCCAGCTCTGCCTCCTGTTCCTGGCCCACCGGAGCTAGAAGTGTTTCTTCACTCAGACAGCTGCTGGCTGCTGAGGCTGAGAAGCCCAAGTTTGACAAGTGAAAAGGCACAGTCATAATGTTACCAAACCACATGGTAGGCCATTAATTCAAGTTCATTGTAAGTCCCAAGGTCAACAGAGCATGGCAGGCTGCTGAACAATGACACAGCTACATGCAGGGTCCAAGTGTGCCATAGGCTGGAGACCATGCCCCAAGGCTTTTCTCCTTATATACAGCAAACAGACCGTATCCCAAAGGCAGCTACTCATCTGCTCCCAGTAGATTCCACCATGGAGTTGATTACCAGTCTCATCATGGGGAATACTACATCCAGCTGCCCA
>NW_006921744.1:7667300-7668523 GCF_000298275.1 Orycteropus afer afer | reverse complement strand
GTTCAAACCCACCAGCCACTCCTCGGAAGGAAGATGGGGCAATCTACTTCCTTAGTGATACTGCCTCAGCAACCTAAGGAAGTGTTGCTATGAGTCAGGTCCGACTCAATGGCACACAACAACAGCAACAACAAGAAAAGTTTGGGTAAAGAAGATACACTTGTACACACAAAAGTTAATACATTACTTTGTTGTTGTTGTTGTGTTTTGCCATTGAGATGGATCCGACTCATAGCGACCCCTCCTTGGGTTTCCAAGGTGGTATTACTACGAAGGGAGCTCTGGTAGCTCAGTGCCTAAGGCACTTGACTACTAATCAGAAAGCTGGCAGTTCAAATCCAACAGCCACTCTTCTGAAAGAAGATGGGGCTATCTACTTCCATAGTGATACTGCCTCGGAAACCCAAGGAGGGGTCTCTATGGATCGGGTCCTACTCAAGGGCACATAACAATAATGACAACAACATCACTACAGAAGTAGATTGCCCAACCTTCCTTCTGAGGTGTGGCTGGTGGCTTTGAACAGCCAGCCTTCTGGTTAGCAGTCAAAATTGGTACACCTCTCACTCTTACATTATATATCCCTTCACAGTTACTGCTTCTCATTTTGTTGTCTAAGAAAATGCAATTTCTTTTAAGCTAATAGAAAAAAAAGAAAAATAACTTTCTACACTTAATATCCATTTCCTTTATGTTTATCTTGTTTCAGAAGGTTACATGAAGAAGGTATATAGCAAAATTAGTTTGCCAGTTCATATGCTACTTGGAATACTGACAGAGAGACTTAGGTTGATTAAAAAATGCAAATTATGCCAAACACAAAAACTACCTTCAGATGGGTCAAAGACTTAAATCTGAAACCTAAAACTATAGAGTTTTCCAAGGAAAAACTAGGGGCAAATTTAGGGGCCCTAATATATGGCATGGAACCTCTGGTAGCATAGTGCCTAAGGCACTTGACTGCTATCCAAAAGGCTGGTGGTTCAAATTCACCAGCCAGTCTTCAGAAGGAAGATGGAGTAATATATTTCTGTAGTGATACTGCCTCGAAACCCAAGGAGGGGTTGCTATGAGTTGGGTCTGACTCGATGGCATACAACAATAATAACAACAACAACAATATATGGCATACTTAGAGTATCAAGCATAACCCAAAATGCACAAACAGCAGAAGAGAAATTAGATGAATGAGACCCTCTAAAAAATTAAATTTTTATGTGCTT
>NW_006921744.1:7661489-7664641 GCF_000298275.1 Orycteropus afer afer | reverse complement strand
AAAAAATGCAAATTATGATAAAGCCTTACTGAACTCATTCTGGTGGGAGAAATAATCCACCATAATGATATACTTAAACAACAGAAAAAACAAACTTATTTCCCTGAAGTTGATCCTGACTCATAGCGACCCCTCTTTGGGTTCCTGAGGCAGTATCATTACAGAAGTAGAATGCCCAACCTTCCTTTGGAGGAGTAGCTGGTGGGTTGGAACCGCCAGCCTTCTGGATAAGAGTTAACTGCCTTAGGCACTACACCACCAGAGCTCCCATGATATACTTACACAACACCATTTTTCTTCACCATCTTTTCATAAGTGGAAAGTCAAAATGGATCAGATAATTGATAAAGAGAAAATACAAAGAGCAGCAGCAAGTGAACTTCCACCTCCTTTTGAAATTGATCTTTCTCTTTACCGAAAGCCATGAATTCTACTTGTACCAGGCCTCGTTCATACTTAAACCTCTGTATAAGTTGCTATAATTCTCCATTTAGATATACTTGTGATGTTTTATTATCATATGTTGTTGTTGTTATGTGCAGTCAAGTCAGACCCAACACATAGCGACCCCTCCTTGGGTTTTCGAGGCAGTATCACTACGGAAGTAGATTACCCAACCTTCCTTCCGAGGAGTGGCTGGTGGGTTTGAACCACCAGCCTTCTGGTTACCAGTCATGTGCCTTAGGCACTATGCTACCAGAGCTCCCTATCATCATATGATGGAGTAGAACTCACAGTTCTAATTCAAGTCCCATGCTTTTAGAACTATTCACACTGCAATTGTCATCTAACAGCTTCTGGAACAAGTCTTATATTGATTTTGTTTTCTCATAAGTGTTTGTGACAGCAGAAATATTGTGGCATTTTATCTGAAGCACATGCTCCGTTGGAGTGGGTAAGTCATAAACCAAAAAGGTTTTTGGTTCACTAGGCTGAGGCAAATGTTTTATGGCTACTTTCCTTTAGGTACTACTTTGGTTCTTGCTTGTCAAACTCTTAGTCTGTTTTCAATTATAGCTACTTCTGATTTCCTTACATTTTCATTTTCTCCATCATTAGAAAGACTCTATTTGTTTCTGTTAAAAACATGTTCAGTGTCTGGTTAATTATCACTTTCAAAATCTAATTTGTTATCATTTAAATAAAGCTTAAAAGATGACTTAATCTAAGTCTGCTAGCTCCCCTGAAACCTGTCCACCAGGGATAACACTGCTGGCATTTGAAACACCAGTGGTATAGCCTTCAACCTCATAGCAACATGCAAGCCACCACAGTAGGACAAACTGACAGACAAGTTTTCTTCCTTAGTTTTTCCAAACCACTCTGGTCCCTTCCTGGTCTCCCTCAGCTGCTCCGAACTGCACCACCACCAACCCTGCCTAGCTTCATATTATTTGGTTCTACAATCTACACCAATGGAAGCAGCATCAGATGATGTATTGCATTAGGCAAATCTACTGCAAGAGACCTCTTTCAACTGCTGAAGAGAAAATATGTGTCCTTGAAGACCAAGGTGCAGCTAAACCAAGCCATGATATTTTCAATCACCTCATATGCATGTGAGAGCTGGACAATGAATAAGAAAGACCAAAGAAGAGTTCATGCTTTTGAGTTGTGGTGTTGGCGAGGAATATTGAGAGTACCACGGACTGCTAAAACAACTAATAAATCTATCCGGGACTATGTACAGCCAGAATGCTCCTTGGAAGTGAGAATGGCCAGACTTTTTCTTACCTTCTTTGGTCATGTTGTCAGAAGGGACCACTGTCTGGAGAAGAATATCATGCTTGGTAAAGTGGAGGGTCAATGAAAAAGAGGAAAGCCCTCAATGAGGTGGATTGACACAGCGGTTGCAATGATATTGCAAAAATTGTGAGGCTGGCACAGGATGAAACAGTGTTTAATTCTGTTGTGTATAGGGTTGCTATGAGTCAGAGGTGACTTGATGGCAACCAACAACAACAAAAGATGACTGGGGGTATACTCTTGGGACCCAGAGAGCAAAGGAAATAGAAAGGCATTGCCAGACTAGGTTCTCTTAGTTCAGGAAATGCTTGGAACCCTAAAGACACTCCAGATGCATCTTTTCCCTCATAATCAAGTATATTATCTGACAAACAAGAGGGCATTTCCTTTAAATTTGCTCCTTCTTTAATGTTGTCCTTAGTGGCTCTTCCTCAGGAGAAGCAGCAATTTTCTATTTTGCACAAATTTCACCCAACTTCTGCTTGAACTACTTTGTGATGAGTTTTAAATTATTTTTCACTTGATTTACCTTGTTTGATCCACATTTCCTCACCTTTTTGCACACAAGGAAGGTCTGAATACACAGATCTGTCCTCTGTATCACACTTCCTATTCATTTCTGGTTCTGTAGGCATTTTTGGCAGATGTAAAACCAGAAGTGGAAGATTCATTGGCTTCTTTAGATATTCAGCTGTCTTTTCCACTCGTGATCATGTTTTGAAATTAACTCTATCCTTAAGTAATCAAGTATGGATAATATAAAATTAGAAAATAATTAAAATTTAACTGTTAATCTTCTCAATCTGTGTTCAGGTACCCTCAAATCACTGATTTGTAATTCAGAAGTGAAAAATAACTTTCCTTAAACTAAATTATGAGAAAAATATGAAGCAACAAGCCTAATTTTGTCACTGTGTGTTTAGACTAAATTTGATATATATTGCATTTATCAAAAATGACTTTGAAGATGCTTAATATTGAGACAAGTCCAAATGAGCCAAAATATGATCTTGAATATATCCCTCCTGAATTCAGAGACCATCTAAATAAAAGATTTGTTGCACTGAACATCAATGATCAAAATCCAGAACTGTGGGATGACATCAAGAACATCATACATGAAGAAAGCAAGAGGTCACTAAAAAGAAGAGAAAAGAAGCAAAGACCAAAGTGGATGACAGAAGACTCTGAAACTTACCTGTGAAAGGAGAAGAGGTAAAGCAAATGGAAGAAATGGCAAGATAAAAAAGTTGAACACAAGATTTCATAGAGCAGTCCGAGGAGAAAAAGCCAATTATTATAAAGAAATGTGCAAAGACTTGGAGTTAGAAAACCAAAAGGGAAGAACAAACTAAGCATTTCTCAACTAAGAACTGAGGAAAAAATTTAAGCCTCGAGTTGCAATA
>NW_006921744.1:7659258-7659868 GCF_000298275.1 Orycteropus afer afer | reverse complement strand
CATGGGGTTGCTATGAGTTGGACAACAACAATATTATAAATGCTTCCTCATTTCAAAAGGTATGACTTGCATCCTATCTTTAATATTGAGCTCCTACTGTGCATTTAAGCTTTTTATTATTATTATTATTAATTAGTAGCTGGAGAACAGGCAAACTTTAAATCATTAGTAGCCTCAGTCAATTAACATCAATTAGAAACAAAGCACATTCCTAAATTCTGATTCAAATTATATACTATGATATTGTTATGTTCCTATAAAGGTTATGTGCTTGAGTTCAGTTCAAATACATTTTAATATCCACTAATGAGAGCAGATAACATTTTCTTAAACACAATTTACTGATCTCCTAAACTAAAATGAAACAGAAACAAAGCAGTGAGGTGAGTAAGTTAGAAAGTCATTAATTGTACACAAATACCAAATGCCCCATTTTGGAGGATGTGATTCTCCTAACAGGCAGTTCAGTTGATTTTATGAAACCTTTCTCTTCTGGAATGTAGAGTTTGGAGTTAATTAAATAGAGACCAGAGGCACAATTAATCTTTCACCTTGGCATTAGTGACTAGCAATATGAAACAGGAAAATCTGAACCACTGACTGTAATTAC
>NW_006921744.1:7636866-7638684 GCF_000298275.1 Orycteropus afer afer | reverse complement strand
CATGTAAAGACAGGGTAAGTCCAGGTTGACCCTAGATCCAAACAGTACAGAGTGCCATGCCATAGGAAATTAATATACAACACAAATATTTTTCCCTTTTTTTAAAAAAGAATTTTCAGATTTAAACTTTTTAAGACAAGTGAAAGGAAAAAGCAAGAAATATAGAAGTGAAAAGTTAAAGGCCATATTCAATGGCATTTTTGTCATTTTACAAACAAAAACTCTATTTTTGGTTTAAAAAGCCAAAACCAAAAACCAAACCTGTTGCATTCAAGTTGATTCCAACTCATGGAAACCCCTGTATGCCAGAATACAGCTGTGCTCCAGGGTTTGCAATGGCTGGAATCTTACAGAAATAGACTACCAGGCTGTTCTTCCATGCACTGGGTGTATTCAAAATAACTAACCTTTCGGTAAATCATCAAGAAAAACCGACTGTGCAATCCAGGGTCCTTGAGGTTTAAAAGGGCAATTCTATAATATGATCTGAGAATCTCAGGAGTCCCAAGATCCACTCCTTCCAGGAGTCAAAACTATTTTCATAACAATATCAAGATATTATCTGTCATGTTCACATTCATTCTAACTGTACAACAGCCTTTTCCAGAGATAACATAATGTGTGGTAACATCACACTATTATAGCTAATGGAATGTGTGATTACGTATGCTTCTATTTTAAATTTCTCAGTTTTAACTTCCAATATATTAAATATTAACAGACACAACTCACTCAAACAAAAGTTCTCTAGAATGCTTAATAATATTCAGTAGCACTAAGGGATCGTAAGACTGAAAAGTTTCAGAATCACTGTTTTAAAAGATTGTGTTTACCAAACATTCATTAAGGAATGATTAATAATTTTTCCCACTTTGAATAATGATACCTGAGCACACACACACATACAGACACACATACACACCCCACATACAGTTTGCTAATTAGAACACCTGGTTAGGATAAGATCATCAATGTAACAAAAATAAGATGAAATCATTTAAGTTAAAACACAATTAATACACAAGCAAGTCAGCTTTTACTCCACGTACAAGTCAAAATTCTAAGAAGTCTTTTAAAATATTAGAAAAAAATCTTAAAACAGTCCCTCAGTGAATTCCAAACAAGTATACAAATTTCAAACTGGGAACTTTAAAATATACAGAGCACAGAAATGGAAACATCAGAGTTAAAATTTTAAGTTCTAAAATATTTTTCTCAGGCTTCTAGGTATTTTTTTTATAAAATAATAATAATAAGCATGGATAACAATAATAGAATTTGCCTTATTTATATCAAAACCTTGAACTAAATATGTAAAAAATGAAATAAATTAGAAACCAGAGGACTGGGGATATTTCAAACAGCTTAGTGTGTTTATTTCCAGAGTTAAAATTGTGGAGGAAGATTTACCTGATCTCGTGGTTTGTACATCCTTCCTCATGAACACTTGATCAGCAGCAGAATCTTTTATTTCAGTGTTGGGCTCAATGGCCTTTGAAACAAGATGATCAACAAGTGAGAAATATTTCACACAATCTGTATTTAACCACTAAAGATAAAAATACAAAAGCTATGTAAAATTATTTCCTTCAAGTGGGGAGATTTCTCAGCAGAATCTAAAAAGGAAAAGGGACGGATAATCAATTGCATGTAAATATTACAAAAGCCAACCATGCACATTCATGCAGAATTAGTATCAAGCTGAATCTTCATGCTTGGCTTAAGAAATGTTTAGTTGGTATGATTTGTTGTTGTTGTCCTTACAGCAGCAACATGATAGAAATATGAATCCATTTTAAAATACTGAAGAAACAACAG
>NW_006921744.1:7634751-7636403 GCF_000298275.1 Orycteropus afer afer | reverse complement strand
AGGCATTCATGAGCTGAATTTGACTGCATTTGTCAATTTTGAATCAGATAACCATATGATCTACTATGCTGGGAATGACAATTTGAAAAGGAATGACATGGTATTCATCATTACAAAGGATATTTTGAGATCTGCCCTGAAGTACAATGCTGTCAGCAATAGGATAATATCTATATGCCTACAAGGAAGACCAGTTAATACTACTATTATTCAAATTTATGCACCAACCACAAAAGCCAAAGATGAAGAAACTGAAGATTTTTATCAACTTTCAAAGTCTGAAATTGATCAAATATTCAATCAAGATGTGTTGCTTATCACTGGTGACTGGAATGCAAAAGTTGGAAAAAAAGAAGAATCACTGGTAGTTGGAAAATTTGGTCTTGGTGTCAGCAATAACACTGGAGATTGCATGATAGAATTTTGCAAGACCAATGAACTATTAATTGCAAATACCTTTGTTCAACAACACAAATGAAAGCTATACATGTGGACTTCAGCATATGGAGTACACAGGAATCAGATTGACTACATCCATAGCAAGAGGTGATGGAAAAGCTCAATATCTTCAGCCAAAACCAGGCCAGGAGCTAACTGTGGAACAAACCATCAACTGCTCATATGCAAGTTCAACTTGAAGTTGAAGAAAATTAAAACAAGACAACGAGAGCCAAAATATGACCTGGAATATATCCCTCCTGGCTTTAGAGACCATCTAAAGAATAGATTTTATATGTTCAACACCAATGACCAAAAACAAGAAGAATTGTGCAATAACATCAAGAACATCATCTGTGAAGAAAGCAAGAGGTACATTAAAAAGATGAGAAGATTAAAAAAATAAATAAAAACAGATATCAGAAGAGACTCTGAAATTTGACCTTGAATGGAGAGCAGCTAAAGCAATATGGGAGAAATGACAGGATAAAAGAATTGAAGAGGAGATTTCAAAGAGCAGCTGAAGCAGACCAAGCAAATTACTATAATGAAATGTGCAAAGACCTGAGTTAGAATTCCAAAAGGGAAGAACATGCTCAGCATTTTTCAAGCTGAAAGAACTGAGGAAAAAATTTAAGCTTTGTGTTGCAATATTGAAAGAATCTATGGGCAAAATACTGAATAATGCAGGAAGCATCTAAAGAAGGCACTGTACCAAAAAGACCTGTCGATCTTCACCCATTTCAGGTGGTGGCATATGATCAAGAACCAATGGTGTGTAGGAAGAAGTCAAAGCTGCACTGAAGGAATTGGCAAAGAACAAGAGATTAATGGAATACCCATTGAGATGTTTCAAGAAACGAATGCCCCATTGGAGGCACTCACTTGGCTATGCCAAGACATTTGAAAGAGAGCTATCTGGCCAGCTGATTGGAAGAGATCCATATTTGTACCCATTCCAAAGAGAGGTGATCCGACAGAATGTGGAAATTATCAAATGATATCATTAATATCACATGCAAGTAAAATCTTCCTGAAGAGAATTCAAAAATGGTTGCAGCAGTATATTGACAAAGAACTTCCAGAAATGCAAGCTGGATTCAGAAGAGCACGTGGAACGAGGGGTATCATTGCTGATGTCAGATGGATCTTGGCTCAAGGCAAAGAATACCAGAATGATGATTACTTGTGTTTTATTGACTATGCAAAAACAT
>NW_006921744.1:7629102-7633175 GCF_000298275.1 Orycteropus afer afer | reverse complement strand
GAATTCCAGAACACTTAACTGTACTCATTAGGAAATTCTTCATAGACCAGGAGGTTGTCATTCGAACAGATCAAGGTGACACTGCATGGTGTAAAATCAAGAAGGGAGTATGTCAGGGTTGTATCCCTTTACCATACTTATTCAATGTGTATGCTGACTAAATAATCCAAGAAGATGGACTATATGAAGAAGAATGTGGCATCAGTATTGGAGGAAGAATCATTAACAACCTGCCATATGCTGATGACAAAAGTTTGCATGCTGAAACTGAGGATGTCTTGAAGCCACTTACTGTTGAAAATTGAAGAATTCAGTCTGCTGTATGGATTACATCTCAGTATAAAGAAAACAAAAATCCTCACACCTGGATCTATAAACAGTATCATGATGAATGGAGAAAAGATTGAAGTTGTCAAAGACTTCACATTGCTTAGTTCTACAATTGACTCCAACGGAAGCAGCAGTCGGGACATCAGATGTACAGTACTAGGCCAATCAGCTGCAAAAGACCTTTTTCAGGTGCTGAAGAGCAAAGATGTCTCCTTGAGGACTAAGATGCAACTGATACAAGCCATGGTATTTTCAATCGCCTCATATGCATGTGAGAGCTGGAGAATGAATAAAGAAGACTGAAGAAGAATTGATGCTTTTAAGTTGTGGTGCTGGCAAAGAATGCTGAAAGTACTATGGACTGTTAAAAGATCTAACAAATCTGTCCTGGAGGAGGTGCAGACAGAATGCTCCTTTGAAGTGAGAATGGCCAGACTTCATCTCACCTACTTTGGTCATATTATGAGAAAGGACTATTCCCTGCAGAAGGATGTCATGGTTGGTAAGGCGGAGGGTTGTAGAAAGAGAGGAAGGCCCTCAACAAGACAGACTGACACAGTGGCTGTGGGATGGGTTGAAATATAGCAAGGATCATGGAGCTGGGGCAGGACTGGGCGGTGTTTTGTTCTGCTGTGCACAGGGTCGCTAATGAGTCGGAGACAACTCAACGGCACCTAACAAAAACAGTTTCTAAAAGGATTTGTATAAAAAAGTTATCTTAAAAAAGTGAGTTATCTTACCTGAAACAGCCAATGCTTCAATATTCAAATTAATCTCATTTGAATAACTAACACCAAGACAACCCATGTGTTTGAAGCCTGCAAGTTATGGGGGAAAGAAATGAGCCATGAGGTTTACTCCAAATATAGAACTCCCTCCTGCTTGCTATATTCTCTGCACCAAAAATAACCTACTCGTATGTTACAGTGAAAATACACTGAAATAATCTAAAGTGAGTTCTGAACTTTATCATTGGCCCAATAGATCTAGTTAACTTCTTTCCTTCCTTCTCTCTATTCACTACTTTTGCTCTTTAAAAGTAATCCGCGGATCTGTGGTCTTAGTTCTTCCTTTTTGGCATTCTTGTTATGAATTATCCCTACCACTCTTCTTGCACCTTTATTCACCAGTAGTATCTCCCTATATAGTTTTCATTTCTTCATCTCTTTTGCTCCTTCCTCTCTGCCCATTAATATACTCAGAAACAAAATCATGCCTCTTTTGATCCTGTTGTCTTCAACTATTATCCCTTGATTTTTCTTCCAGAAATCCCTACAGGACTCCTATATCCTTGCTACTACTCAAAAGTGTGGTCTGAGGACCAGTAGCAATAGCATCACCTGGGAGGATGTCTGAAAGAATACCAGAGTTACTGAATCAGAATCTAAATTTTAACTAGGTCCCAGTTGATTCATTAAATTTTGAAAAGCTCTGGTCTATAATGAGTTGGATTCCACATTACTTTATCTTCGCTTCCTCTGTACTACTTCCCCAAAACTAAAAATGTATTAAAAATCATAAAGTTTCTAATGGACATTTTTAATCTGGTTTTGCTTCTTGTTCTCTCCAAAACTGGGCCCTGCTCTCTCTTTTCAATTATCTTACTTAGGCCTGTATGATACTGTCCTATGAAGTAGAAACATTTTATATGACATTAAAGTATATACATTTATAGCTGACCACAGATGCTTATATTTATCCATGGTAGATAAAACAGCCCTGCATGATCAGGGTCTCAATCCTTAATGCCTTTCCAACTGTGAACAAGACTAGAGTATGAAATTATTACTCTACTTCTCTGGTAAGTTTTACCAGATCACTTTATAGTCTTTCCACATTTCTGATATCCTGTTCTTCCTATTTGTAAAGAATCATTTCATTTTACCACCTTCCACTGTGTATCCGAGCTATTTTTTTCGTTCATTTACTGACAGTCTTCTCTGTTTTTCCCATTCTTCATTCCCTCTACTTTTATTCCTTTTCTCTTCCTTAATGACTGACTTTCTTTAAGTCAAAAATGTATTTTAAATGAAATCTATAATTTAGCTTCTTTAGTGACACTTTTAATCTGCTGCAGACACCTCCTCTAATCATCTACTACTTATTTCCATTTTGCTTCTCTCTCTCCTTTCTGTACTAACATTTGCCTTGGCTATTAGAACACACACACACACACACACACACACACACACATATATAATGCCATTGATGTAATTCTGACTCATAGCCACCTCCATTGAGTTTGCAAAGCTGTAAATCTTTACAGAAGTAGATTGCCTCATCTTCCTCCCACAGAGCAGCAAGTGGGTTTGAACCACCGACCTTCTGGTTAGCAGCCAAATGTCTTACCCACTATTCCACAAAGTTCCTGATTAGAATTTATATTCATATTGAAATAAACTCTCTGTCAAATGATGTTTTAGAAAACAGTTTACCTGCTACAGGCCCATTTAACATCTTTTCTTCTTTTTCACCTGTACCTTCAGTTAAAGGACCAACACACTTCAGGGAAACACTCTCAGAGATATTCTGTGAAAATTAATATCAATAATGAGTTGCACAAAGAGTTCTTAATCACATTCTGACAGTTCTTATTTTAAAAGCAATTAGACATAAAAATAATAGAAGCATGTATTGAAAACCTAAACATTTTAAAGCATAACCTCATCTCTGCTTCCCAGATCAAGGCTTCCTTTTATCTTCATCTAACTATTGCCTCTGTGGACTGACCATGAAAGTCCAGGTGAAATACACTCATGCACAAAACACTGATTTATATATCTATTTTCACAAGGAACTAATGTCACAAAATCGAATAGTATCTTACGTTCCCCACCAAAAATAAAAGGAGATATTTTTAAAATATGCATTAAAAAAATTCTTTAATGTACACATGGTATAATATGGACAGTACTAAACATCTGAAATATTTCTAGATGACAGAACTTTTTAAATTAGATGCATGGCATGAAAAGGAACTTCACAGCATGTCACATGCAATGTAGACAGAACATTTTTGAAGCTCCTTAATTTTGGCAAACAAAAGCTTGCAGGAACCTCACGATTTTCAGTCACAAATAAGAGATAATGCTTCATGACAAACATTTTTTGAGACAATTTTTCCTGATAGAAAAAATAGCTGAATAAAATGAAGAGTACAAAACTCTTTTCTCTAGGTCACATTTAAATAATAGAAAACAAATAATAGATATACTATGCAACCCTTTCCAAATTAAAAATATAGTTAAAAAAAGAATAGTAAGTTTTCATAAGAAAGAAAGAAGAAAAGTTACTAAGCATCTAAAACGTGCCAGGCATTGATTATATACATTTTCTGCACACAGTGACAATTAGAATAGTTAGGATGATGGGTACTCCATGCTCTTTCTGGGTCATTCCAAATGTTTAGAGTAAAATGGTGAACAAGACAGACATGGCAGATGTGATACAATTGCTCTCTCCCCAGACTATTCTTCTCCCAAACCTTCGCAGACTAGCTCTTTCTCATCCTTCAGCCGAAGCTTAAATGCCACACTCAGATCTTCCCTAACTACCTAAATCCAACTGCTACTGCCATCCACACCCCAACTACCAACTCCTCCAATATTCTTTAACCTACAATTCTATGTTTCCTTTATGGGAAGACTTCTGTGATTTGCAATTGTTGTTTTTTGTCTTCCCGTCACTACACCAGCACTCAGCTGAATATTCAGTGCCTGACTGCCTGGCACATAGTTGATATT
>NW_006921744.1:7626633-7628303 GCF_000298275.1 Orycteropus afer afer | reverse complement strand
CTCGGAAGGAAGGTTGGGCAATCCTACTTCCGTAGTGATACTGCCTCGGAAACCCAAGGAGGGGTCGCTATGAGTCGGGGCCGACTCGACGGCAAACCACAACAACAACCACTATGCAGCATCTACCTAAGAGATCAGGCCCTTCCTATCTTCTCCTATAGTAGTCACCTTCATATAGATCATCATTACTTAATACTTATATTATTTATAGGTCTTCCATAGATACTCAGTGCATTCTATTTTAACTATGCCAAATATTTATTAAAACACCACTAAACCAAATTGTTTTCACTGTAGTCAGATATAGTACTATTCTCATGCTTTTACTTCTCCTGAAAAGTTCCTTGAAGATCTACTTAACTTTCCAAATTAGTTTAAGTTCCAGACATTATCTTTCCAAGTTCCACATAGTTAAACAACAACAAATTACAGTACAAACTGTTTCCTGCTGAAATTCAGTAGGTCTTTTACAGTAACATCATACATTTGGTTACAGATTGCTCTGGAATAATTCTCTTATTCTTAGATAAACTTAACTCCAGTTCCTAAAATGGTTCCCTGTATCTTTAGAAGCATGAGTTTTTTGTTTGATATTATACTGGCTTCATTGAGTGAATTCTGAAAATTAGCAGAATTGTACTGTGCAGTACTTAGGGCATAGCTAATAAAGGTTGAAAAACCGAAGAAATTAACTCCTTATGGGCATATGTATAGCTGAGAAGTAAAGGAAAAGCATCCCCTTTTATCTATTAACGTTAATATAGGCTTGTATTTTTCAAGAAAATATATTCAGTACCTCAGAATCCCAAGGTGATTCTGTATATTCTTTTTCTAACTCTGATGCAGGCATCACATCTATAAAATGTAATTACAAATACATTAATAAGAACATTTGTTCCTCTGAATATTAAATATATTTATATACCCCTTCCTGAATATTTTAATAAAGTATAAGTGATAGAAAATAATTTCAGAAGGTTGAAAGAGTTTTATGAAAAAGTTGGTGGTAATAGCTGGGATACTTATGAGAAGAGCTATCTAAAGAAAACTATTTAAAAGAAATAGACATATTTGGATCAACATCCTTTCACTGCAGTTCTTAATATTAGCAATTAAGCACCAAAAAATTTTCACATCTTCACTAACTTCTATTATTTTTTTGTACTTCATCAACGTAAGTCAAATTGTCAGTTTTCGTTTGCTCTCTTGGAGGATTTTCAGTACATCCACACCTTTTTCTCCATTTCCAATTTTGGATTCTGTTGCTCCTTTCTGTAATTGGAGAAAAAAGAAAACCAACTTTAGAAAACATTATATTTATTCCCTTGTTCACTTATTCAATCAGTCTATCAATCAGTAAGGCAACAAACAATGCAATCTTAATTAGAGAGAATTTTTGCCCTATATCCCAGCAGGGGTAAAAATACAGGAAAAAAATTAAGGATAGAAAAGTATCATTCACCAATTCTCCATATTTAGTGAAGCAGGTACACTAAGAGCACAAAGGAATCAGCAGTCAATTCTACCTGGGAAGCTCAGGAAATGCGACAAAGGTGCAGCTGTACCTTGAAATGGGGACAGAGTGCAGAAGGAGGGTGTAAAGGACAGTCTAGGCTGAGCAAAGGGATGAGGCATGAAAGAACATGGTAACCGAAGGGGACCAGGGTACT
>NW_006921744.1:7624448-7625903 GCF_000298275.1 Orycteropus afer afer | reverse complement strand
GCTTATTTTCAAAAATATCTACAATAGCTTCTAAGCATATTTGCAACAATTAAAGAGTTAGGTTAGAAATCATAGAAAACAAGAAAGACAGAAAATCATAATTCATTAAAAAAATAATAATTCAAAACACAGGTTTTGCCAGATTAAACAAAATCATTATAAAGCTTAAAAGTACTGAGAATTAAGTTTTCTTTCAGTTATTTATAAAAATCAGCTGTAAGTCATTCAAGAAGAGTCTGAGTATTTTTTTTAATTAATTGCTTTCTTTTCTTCATTTGCACTTAATAGAATTTGTATCATATTTTATGATATAGAAACTTCCTGTTCTCATTCAATCCCACCATTTATTTTGTGTTTTATACTAACCTCTCTCATCTTGATTCTCTTATTCAACTTTTATATTCATCTTGTTCTTCTTGAATGAATTTTCCCCTTCACCTCCTTGTCATCTTCATATTCATCTCACTGTTTGTGGAATGGGGACTTGGTTTCTTTCTAATTCTTTCCTTCCATAATGACATACCTAAGAATTATTTAGTCCCTTCAACTTTTTATAAATCTCATTCCTGTGACTACACCTCCACTAGTAATTACACTTGTTTTCTTTTATGGTCTTCCAGATTTCCATTTCTGTCTAAGGTCTTTGCCATCATTAAGCTGACATACAAATATAAGAATGGGGAGTCAGAATGTGGAAAAGCATGGGGAAAAGGTATGAAAAACAAACAAAGAAACAAACCAAACAAATACCTTTGTGACCGCAGGTGTTGCCATAAAATTCAAGGAAGCTTTTAAAGGAGGGTGAGGTGATGGAAAGGCAGGATGAGAAAAGCCCTGTACCTTCAATGATGGCTCAGGATGAGTTACATCTTCACTGTCACCATCAAACTTAGTGTCTTTACACATAGTTTGGTTTTCAGGTTTCACAACACCGTACTTTTCTTCTACTACGGTAAAAGCAAAATAAAGGGCGCATGAAAATAGCTTTACTTTCAAATTGGTGAATAATATAAGAATAGGAAATCTTCAAAAAGCTTACTAAATTTCCTGCATTGCTGAGATAAGTCTGGCTTTTGGATGTTCTAGGAAAAAATAAAAATGAAACTTTAAAAAATAACAAGTATTAAAATTGATTTTAAAAAATACTTATAATAGTTACCACTAGTGTATGATCTAACATAAAGAGCACAGGCTTTGGAGTGATTTAGATGGGGATTCAAATCCAAGTTCTGCCATTTACAGACCTACATCTTCCCACGGGTCAAGGATTACGAGTGACATCATAAACATCTCCAAAACGTTATTACCCTTGCCTCTAACTCATTATATAAATACCATGACATCCATTAGACTATTTTATTAATCAAAACAACATTGAACAAAAATTTACCCCTGAGTAGTTTAGAGTATTATTCATAAATATTAGCAATAGGAAATTTTAATTCATTGTTTTTT
>NW_006921744.1:7621054-7624300 GCF_000298275.1 Orycteropus afer afer | reverse complement strand
TGCTTCCATTTGTCAAAAAGTTGAATGCAAATGATAGTATAAATTCAGCTCCATTCAATAAAGAGAAAAAAAACAACAAACATTGTGGGCAATGATGATGAATGACAGTGTACGCATTCATGAGAGCATGTGTACACATACATACACGTGCTTACACATACAGAGCTACAAAAGAGAAAGCTGTAAATAAATATGCTGATATTGAAGACAGAGAGAGGGGGGCAGAGAGAACCAATACTGAAGAAATTCTAATGAGTGAAAAACTAGGCATGGAGTAAGTAATTTTTTAAAAGAAAGGGGGGAGGGAGGAAGGAAAGGAAAAAAATGAGGCATGACCATTCGGTCAAGTCTGAGTTTAAGTTCAGGTAGAAACGGAAAACCATAAGTACAATAAGGTATGTGGAGAAATATATATACATGTATGTATGTATCACAAAAGAGAAATGTATCTGAATCTTTTATTCATGTTTTCAGTAACAATGATTTGTGTTGTTATATAGTTTATAAATACTACTGTAATATAGAATTTAATTTTATCATTATAAAATAAGTCAGGAGCTCTGGTAGCATAGTTCCTAAGGCACTTGACTACTAACCAGAAGGCTGGAAGTTCAAACCCACTAGCCACTCCTTGGAAGGAAGATGGGGCAATCTACTTCCGTAATGATACTGACTCAGAAACCCAAGTAGGGGTTTGTATGAGTCGAGGTTGACTCGACGGCACATAACAACAACATACAACATAAAATAAGTCATTTAATTAGTTGGACATGATAACCTACCTCTAACTGAAAGAGAGAAAAATTGAAAAGGAAATGTTCCTAACACATCAACTCTCCATTTAGAGTTTCAGTAATGAGAGTTTCTAAAGACTAATGTTGCCCTTGAAAAGAAATATTTAATAGAACATGGGGGGCTAAAAATGCTGATAAATTTAAACTCCTAATCTAAACTGACATTTGGAGAATACTAGAAAATATACATGACCTTGTTTCTTATTTATAACCTATTTCTTGTTTCTGTCTTATTTATGACATATTTTCTCAATATCACTCAATTGAATTTACATATCCCAAACATTAAAAGGTGTTATTAACTTAAGTCATATTTGTAAAAATGAAAATAGATTTAATTTATATATTTCTTATAAAGCTCTAGTTTATAGAAAACCATTTGTCTGTTAATTTATTCACATTCTAAACACTTGTTACATGTAACTCCTTATCCTAGGTGCTCCAGGATATAAACAAATATGTTTGCTACTCTCCAGTAGCTTATAGAGGTATAAGACTTTAAAATGACTATTTACATTGACTGCTAATTATGTAAAGTGTAACTATAATACAAAAACTTCTTAAATTTATAATTAAAAAAAAAAGTTGTGAATTGGAAAGTTTAGGGCCTTGAAAAGATATATTTAAAAAACTGTAGTAAAAATCCTTCAGAAACTAGAAGTTCTAGCAAATGGTTATCAAGAGTCTCTACTTTAAGAGATTCAAAATGGAGTCTCACCAGTGAGCACTGCACTTTTTTTCCCTCTGGCGTCTAAGAATTTTAAGAACTAGGTACAACAATTTGAATTGAGATTTTTGGCTCTCTGAACAGCTCACTGATCCAGATTTCACCAAAAACAGAAGAGCAGAATTGGAGGAAAGGTACAGGGAGATTTTTTTTTTTTTTTTTAGGAAAGAGTTACTGCAGGAACACAAACAGGCACCTAAGAGAGATCACTGGGGGAAAAAAAAAAAAAACAAAGCAAAGCAGAATTGGAGGAAAGGTACAGGGAGATTTTTTTTTTTTTTTTTTTAGGAAAGAGTTACTGCCTGAACATGAATGAGCACCTAAGAGAGACCATTGGGAAAAAATTTTTTCAACCGAGAATTATATACCTGGCAAAATTGTCCCTCAAATATGATGGTGAAATTAGGATATTTCCAGATAAGCAGAAGCCAAGGGAATTTGTTAAAACCAGACCAACTTTACAAGAGACAATAAAGGGAGTACTTTGAATGGAAAACCCAAAATAGCAAATATCAACAGACCATTAATATACAAGATGACATATCCCAGAAACCACAGCTACGAACACAGGCAAAATAAAATGAGATTTCAAGATTGTAAACAGGGAACCAGAGACATCAGTTTGCAAACAAGGACAACTGCAAACAAACAGAGGGAAAAGACTGTGCAGTTACAGAACTTCTTAATGGTGAGGAAGTTAAGAGAGTTGCAAGACAGAACAGACTGTTCTAAACTCAGGGAGAGAAGTATAAATCATAGGGTAACCTCAAAGAAAAATGAAAAACCATATTACAATAAAAAAGAGGACAAGCACAAATACTAAAACAACAGCAACACAGGAAATGATAACAGTATGCATAAACACAATGAGCTCAGCACAGAAAATAATATGGAACAAAGAAACCAGGGACACCATGAAAAACACATAACAAAATGACAGCAACCAAATCATACTTATCAATAATTCCCCTGAATATTAATGGTTTAAATGCACCACTCAAGAGATAGAGAGTTGCAGATTGGGTAAGGAAACAAAACCCATCAATATGCTGCCTCCAAGAAATATACCTTAGAGACAAAGACAAAAATAGACTAAAAATCAAAGGTTGGAAAAAGATACATCAAGCAAATGTCAACTGTAAGAGAGCAGGAGTGTAAATATTAATTTCTGACCAAATTGACTTTAAAGCAAAAACCACCATATGAAACAAGGAAGGATATTATATAATGATTAAAGGATCAATTGATCATGAAGATATAACCATAATAAATATCTATGGACCCAGTGAAAGAGCCCCAAAATACATAACTCAAACTTTAAAAGAGTTGAAAAGCCAAATAGAAGACTCCACAGTCATAGTGGGAGATTTTAATACACCGCTTTCTTTGAAAGATAGAACTGGAAAGAAACTCAATAAATATGCAGAAGAGCTAAATAATACACTCCACCAACTGGGACTTATTGATATCTACAGATCACTTCAGCAACAGCAAGACAATATACATTCTTCTCGAGTGGACATGTAACTTTTTCCATGATAGACCATATGTTAGGCCATAAAGGAAGCCTTAATGAATTTAAAAAAAAAAAAAAAACATTGAAATACTGCAAAGCATCTTCTCAGATCAAAACGCTATCAAATTAGAAATCGACAATAAGAAGATCAACAGAGAAAGGGTAAACACCTGTAAACTGAACAATACCATCCTAGAGAAAGACTGGGT
>NW_006921744.1:7616212-7617048 GCF_000298275.1 Orycteropus afer afer | reverse complement strand
CCAATCCAGATCCCATCAACATTCTTTAGAGATATGGAAAAACCAATCACTAACTTTATATGGAAAGGAAAGAGACCTTGGATAAGCAAAGCACTCTTGAAGAAGAAAAACGAAGTAGGAGGCCCCACACTTGTGGATCTCAAAACCTACTATACAGCCACAGCAGTCAAAACTGCCTGGTATTAGACCAATGGAATAGAATTGAGAACCCAGAAATAGATCCATCAACCTATAGTCAGCTGATCTTTGACAAAGGCCCGAAATTCATTAAATGGGGAAGATAACGTTTGTTTAATAAATGGTGCTGGCAAAACTGGAGATACATTTGCAGAAAAATGAAACAAGATCTGTACCTCAAACCATAAACAAAAACAAACTCCAGATGGATCAAAGACTTAACTGTGAAACCTAAAACTATACAGTTCCTCAGGGAAAATATAGGGAAAACTTTAAGGGTCATAATATATGGCATAAATAGACTACCAGGCATAACTCAAAATGCACGAACAGCAGAATAGAAACCAGATGATTGGGACCTTCTAAAAATTAAATTTTTATGTGCCCCCAAAGTCTTCTCCAAAGGAGTCAAAATAGAACTACAGATTGAGGAAAAAAATATTTGGTAATAACATATCTGACAAGGGACTTGTCTCTAGAATTTATAGAACACTCCAACACCTCAATAACAAAAAGTCAAACAATCCAGTTAAAAAATGGGCAGAAGACATGAATAGACTCTTCTCCAAGAAGGATAATAAAGCGGGTAACAAACATATGAAGAAATGTTCAAGATCATTAGCTATTGTTGTTGTTGTTGTTGTTATATGCTGTCGAGT
>NW_006921744.1:7611444-7615728 GCF_000298275.1 Orycteropus afer afer | reverse complement strand
TTACAATAGCCAAAAGATGGAAGCAACGTAGCTGTCCATCAACTGAGGAATGGATAACCAAACTATGGTACATACACACAATGGAATACTATGCATCGCTAAAGAATAATGTAGAATCTGCAAAACACCGCATAACTTGGATGAACTTGGAGGACATTATGCTGAGTGAAATAAGTCAATCAAAAAAGGACAAATATTGTATTAGTCTGTTATTGTAAAAGTTAAGGAAAGGTTTATGTATTGAAGGAAATTTTCTTTGTTGGTTACCAGCAGTGGGAGGGGAGGGGAGAGAAGGCTATTAGATAGATAGAGATAAGTATTGATTTGGGTGAAGAGAGGGGCCATGTACCAAAAATGGGTGACCAATATGGCACCACTGAGGATGAGAAAGACATAGAGAGGTACATGGGAGGTACACACAAGAAATATGAACCCTTTTGCACATAAAAAAAGAGTTTATACTTTTAGATACAGTTATTTTTTTTAAGGAAAACATGCATTCTACAATCAGATGAAGACTTTTAAGTACACTCTTAAAGGAAAGATTTAGAAAACACAGTTAAATCTCTATAACAGAATTTTGAGAAAGGAAATTTAAATATTGAAATTTCCACCATTTCAAATATTGCA
The DNA here is from genome assembly GCF_000298275.1 of Orycteropus afer afer. Lineage (NCBI taxonomy): Eukaryota > Metazoa > Chordata > Mammalia > Tubulidentata > Orycteropodidae > Orycteropus > Orycteropus afer. The sequence continues at coordinate 7,615,098 of NW_006921744.1, read as the reverse complement.
TTAGACTAAATATAGAACTGCAAAAAGGGCAAGAAGGTCACATATACTGACGTCCTAGAACCCCACAAGAGGAAGGCAGAATGACCATCAGTAACCCAAGGCCTATTCCCGCAAGGCCAGACATTCTGCCTTCCTCCAGCCCTTTTGCCAACCGTTGCACCCAAAGCACCCATCACCTCTCTCCTGGCTTCGATAATTCACTGCAGTGGTCACAGAGAACTCACAGGTTACAGGATTTATTAGGGAAGCACCAGGTTACAATTCAAGTTCAGGAAAAACACTCAGTCTCTCTCCCAGCCCACCATCCCTCAGCCAAAATTCTCTCACAGTCTCTTTCCCAGCAGTGCATGCCCGTCGGTGTCTCACTCAGCAATGCTTGTCTCTTGCATCTCTTTCCCAGCAGTGAGTGTCTCTTTCAGGAATACATATCTCTTTTAGCAGCACATCTTCCTCAACCAGCAGTCAGAGAGAGTTCTGCCTCTAGGAGGCCTCCTTTTGAGCCTGGCAGAGTGGTCAAACTAGCCAATCACAGCATTAGAACTCTAAGCACATGAGAGTGAACCTCCCATAACATTGTGTTGTACCACACCCAACAGAAATAACCCAGGTGGATAACATTTACAATCAGGAGCTCCTCAGTTGCTCATTCCACCAATGAGTTTACAATGATTTATGGGTAGAAAAGCCATATTAAGTAATTTACTACACTGCAAGAACAAAGGATGGAACCAGAGAAGAAGCACTCTCCTAAAAAATTGTATCAAGAGAAAAATATCCAAGAAAAGAAAAGAATGAATGTACATGTGTATATCATATATGTTGTATAGTTTGGACCTGAAAAGCACCAGGGTTATTTCATGATAATTAAAATAAGTAAGTGGATCCATTCAAGATTCCATATCAGTATGAGTATTATAAAAGTCTATTAATATGACTTAAAAATCATAGTAATAATCCCTTTCCTTGACCATTTTCATATTTCTCCATTGTGGGAAAGATTTTCTCAGTATAATTATCATGTTATTATATTGTCCTGCCCTTTCATTTTTCAGCCCCCACTTACCTCTCTTCAGTTTTTATCAAAGTGAAAATAAAGATGAAATATTCCACTAGTCACATTTCCACTAAAAGTAGAATAAACTTCTACTACAACCATAACATAATTGGTAAACTCTTGTTAAATTTTAAGAGTAAATATAACCCAAAACTAAATTCAGAGCACGAAAATTAATTTCATGAGAAATCACTTTACCTTGAAACCCAAGTCTAAGTCAGACTCCTCTGATGTCGGCCATGGATCTCCAGGACCAGGTTTGTTGGAAAGACTTTAGAGCAAAAAATATATAAAAAAAATGAGTGTATATATATATATATATATATATATATATATATATATATATATATATATATATATATATATATATATACACGCGCACACACACACACACACATATACACACACATATATACATATATATCTATATCTATATCTATCTATATCTATATCTATCTACTATCTATCTACTATCTATCTATCTATCTATCTATACATGTAATGGTCATCTATCTCTACCATAATTTTACACAAATAACACAGACATGACACGTTCTACTTCTTTTTTTAAATTTATTTTTTTTTTTTACCAACCGTGCTGTCCCCCAACTCAAGTATATATGGGTGTCATGCATTTTTTTATATAAAATTTTTGCATACCACACTTGCAAAAATATTAGGGGGTGAGAATTTGGTGAAAATATATATAGAACATGCATGTTATTTGTGTGAAAATACACGTATATGTTAAATGGCATTTTTTTTTATAAAATTTTACTTCTGCTTAAAAAATACCATTAAATTACCTATTTCTGAATCCACTTCTCCCAACCTATGAAATACTCCATAAAGCCCACTTTTAGTCCCCATAAGAAAGAGTAACTGCCAATATATTGACAGAGCCTGAGAATAATTTCTCTCCACGAAAATCCTGGATGCTGATTTAACTTTTGTTACCAGAACTAGAACAAAACTTATGGCTTAAAACAAGGTAGGAAAACACACAATCCCTATTGCATTGTCTGTCAGTGGTTCAAACACTTATCTGTGTCAGGCAAAATGAGTTGTTGTTCTTCAACATGGAAACCACTTGTAAAGAAGGCCAAAGCACTGCTCACAGTTTTATCCTTTACTCTAAAACAGTATAGGTAGTCCCTAAAATATCTGAAATGCCTGAAAACTATTTATACAATAGTCAAAGAACAAATGTATGTGTTGTTACTGAAAATACTATTCCCAGGAAGACTAGAACATTAAAGGTATAGAATCCAGTTATTTTTCCTATATAGGTGCTGCCCTGTTCAGATATCCATACACTATAAGCCTATAAAAACCTTCATAGGAACTCAGATATAAGAATGGATAGATATAATTCTATTTCTGTTTAGAATCTAGACAGATTCCTAGAACAAGGATAAGCTCAAATACCCAAGACCAGGAGCTCACTATTTCCCTGCTGCTGAGGAACAAATTAAATGGAATCATAGTCTTCCATCTCCAACATAAGCATGCTACCAATTCAAAACTGAAGCTTCAGGACTGATTTGACAGCCAAACCTACCCTATATGGTCATAAAAAGGACATCAGTAAATGGGGAAAGAGGTGAAGGTGAAAGGATACCTGCTTGGGCCACAGACTTATATATAGATATAAGAATAGAGTATGCTATTAAAACAGGATGCTGGTAGTTATACCTCTATTTCTTTAATTAAAAAATAATAATAGAAAACCAACTCACAGCCATTGAGTCAATTCCAACTCATAGTGACCCCCATTGGGTTTCTGAGACTGTGAAACATGAGTTTTCACTCCCAGATCCCTCTTCTGCAGAGCTCTATCTCTAAAACCAAAAACCAAACTCACTGCTATAGAGTATATTCTGACTCATAGTGATTGACCTCCATTGGATTTCCAAGGCTGTAGATGCTTATGCAAGCGCAAGCAGACTTCCACATCTTTATTCTGTAGAGTAGCTGGTGGATTAGAACCACTGACCTTCTGGTTAGCAGCTCCATGCCTTAACCACACCACCAGATATTCAGAATATAAAGACACAAATTCCAAGAACAAGGTAGGCTCAAATACCCAAGACCAGGAGCTCACTATTTCCCTGCTGCTGAAAAACAAATTAAATGGAATCACAGTCATCCATCTCCAACATAGCATGCTGCCAATTCAAAATTGAAGCTTCATGACTGATTTGACAGCCAAACCTACCCTATATGCTCTAAAGAAGGACATCAGTAAATGGTGAAAGAGGTGAAGGTGAAAGGATACCTGGTTGGGACAAAGACTTATATACTCCAGCAACCTCCAGCCTCCCAGTACTCTAAGAGATGTAAGGCATCCTCTATAGGTTGGGATGCTGGTAGGTGATACCACATTCCTATCTGCTGTGCAGGTACTACATTCTTATCAGCTGTAAAGTGGCTCAAATTATTTTAACATCTTGATTTGGGGATTCCGGTAAGATGGCGGACTAGGCAGAAAGCCTGCACAGACCTTCTTCAACAAAGAAAAGGGAAACCAATTAACACAGACACAGAAGATAATCCTGGACCCCTGAGCCTTGAAGGGAAGGATATAGAAGTGGACTAAA
>NW_006921744.1:7608979-7609934 GCF_000298275.1 Orycteropus afer afer | reverse complement strand
TAAATTGTCAGAAATAGATAACACATTGAAAGGGCAAAGGAGTAGAATTGATGCAATGAAAGACAGAATTAATGAGATTGAAGACAAATACCTGAATGCTTCTTTGGAAAGGGATCAATCAGAAAAAAAAAATCAAAACAAAATGAAGAAAGCCTAAGGTTCATGTGGGATACCCTCAAAAGGAATAACCTTTGTGTCATTGGAATTCCAGAACAGGAAGAGAAAAATAAAATCACAGAAAATTCTCCACGATTTGTTGGAGGAGAACTTCCCTGATATGATGAAAGATGAGAATATATCCATTCAGGAAGTCCAACAAACCGCAAACAGGATAGACCACAAAAGAAAATCACCAAAACAAATCATCATCAAACTCATCCAAACCAAAGACAAAGACAGGATCCTAAATGCAACATGGGAAAAATAAAAAGTTACTTACAAAGGTCAGCCAGTAAGAATAAGCTCTGATTTCTCAGCAGGAACCACGCAAGTGAGAAAGCAATGGGATGGTATATATAAAACCCTGAAAGAGAAAAAATTTCAACCAAGAATTGTATAACTGGAAAAATTGCCCCTCATATATGATGGTGAAATTAGGAGATTTCCAGGTAAACAGAAACTAAAGGAATTTGTTACAACCTGACCAACCTTACAAGAGACGCTAAAGGGAGTCCTTTGAACAGAGAACTAAAAATAGCAAATAACAACTGACCATTAATACGCAAGACAACATAACCCAGAAACCACAGCTATGGACATATCCAAAGTACAATGAGCTTACAGGATTGTAAACAGGCAACAAGACACAGCAATTGGCAAGTGAGGACCACTAAACAAAAATAGGGAAAAAACTGTGTAGTTACAGAACTTCTAAATGGTGAGGAAATTAAGAGAGTTGCAAGATAGAGTGGACTGTTCTAAACTTGGAGATAAAATTATAAATCATAGGGTAACC
>NW_006921744.1:7589244-7602888 GCF_000298275.1 Orycteropus afer afer | reverse complement strand
GTCTGGTAGCATAGTGCCTAAGGCACTTGACTGCTAACCAGAAGGCTGACGGTTCAAACCCACCAGCCACTCCTTGGAAGGAAGGTTGCACAATCTACTTCTATAGTGATACTGCCTCGGAAACTCAAGGAGGAGTCACTATGAGTCGGGTCTGACTCGACGGCAATGACTACTATTATTACTATAGGATGATAAAGAAGGAAAAGCACTGGTAGACCTAATAATCTGAGTTTAAATCTCATTTCTACCAGTTGCTATATGTATGATCCAGAGAAGTCACTTTTCTCTCTTTGAGTTTCAGGTTCTCCATCTAAACAACCACATGGCCAGGAAGCAAAACTGAGGATGAAGTACTAGAGGGGGTTTTGATTAATTAATCTCTAAGGTTCCCTGAAACCCTGAAATTCTCTCTACTTATGATTTTTTTCTATCGAAAAATGGGGAATAATACTCTGCTAAGAAAAATGGAAAAAATATCAGAACAAAAGAAACAACAAGAAAGCAAAGAAATAATAAAAAGCAATAAAATAGAAAAGTCATAGTAGAAGAAAAAAATATATACTATGAAAAAGGAAATGCTTCAGAAAACTAGGCAAGGATACCAGCTGGTGGAAAAACAAGACTGGGAATTCAGTAAGGCTCTAAGTAGAGAAATCAATTAGATATATCTTCTAAATAGGTGCCAAATGTGATTAACCTACAAAGTGCATGTGTATATATTCTTCATAAACCAAAAAAACAAAAACAAAAACAAAAAAAAAACCTCATTGCCGTAGAGTCAGATGCCACTCATAGCGACCCGTCCTTGGGTTTCCCAGGCAGTATTGCTATGGAAGTAGACCACCCAATCTTCCTTCTGAGGAGTGACTGGTGGGTTTGAACTCCAGCCTTCTGGCTAGCAGTCAAATGCCTTAGGCATTAGGCTGCCTGAGCTCCCATATTCTTCATGGTATAAAGTAATTACTTTCTAGGGGATACATGCCATTATACTTAAGAAGACTTGTTCTGAAGTTGTTCCAGAGGAAAGTTCTGCTTATATAAAAGCCATGGTCCTATAGGCATAGCTAACTGAGATCTGCCCTAAAACCACTGATGGGAAAACAAGAACATGGTTACCATGCCAACTGTCGATTAAATAAGAGAAACTCTTGGGAACTAATTAGGTTTCCTGAGTCAACACATTAACTAAATATTAAAAAAAAAAAAAAAATCTTATTATGGTTTGGGTGAAAGTTTACAGAGCCAATTGATCTTCCACACAGCAGTTCACAGACACGGTCTTGTGACATTGACCACAATTTCCCACAGTGCAACAGCTCTCCTCCCATAGTTACCTCTTACTTGTGTCATTTCCTCCCATGCCCTCCTGCCTCCTGAAATGTCTCACTATGCATACACAGCCCTTCTATTCTCCCATGATTGATCTCTCCAAGGAGTGTATCTACCTAATATAAATGTTCAGCTCATATGCCTGTCTTTTTTGGCTGGAAGCCACAGGAGCAGGTTCAATTCCTGACCAGAAGGACAGCAAGGGACCATAGTCTTAGGGGTTCCACCAGGCTCTATAAGACCAGCAAACCTGGTCCCTTTTTTTTTTTTTTTAATGACATTGAGTTTTGTTTCACATTGTTCTCCCATTCTGTCCAGGATCTCCTACATAGATCCCCTTCGAAGTGGTTGACAGTGGTAGCCAGGCACCATCTAGTTCTTCTGGTCTCATAGTCATATAGGCTGAGGATCATATGGTTTACCAATCACTTGGATTAATTGTTTCCATGCATCTTTAGCTTTCCTCATTCTTCTTTGCTCTGGACAAGGTGAGACCCATCATTGCATCTAGATGGCTGCTTGCAAGCTTTTAAGATCCCAGTCACTAGTTGCCAAAGTAGGATGTGGAACAATATTTTGTGTAATATGTTATGCCAATTGAGCTTGATGTCCCCTGCGACCATGGTCCTAAGCCCACAGGTCCAACTATTCGCTCCCTCCAGTAACTTGCTGTAGCCACAAGTGACCACAACTTTGTCCCGTTTCAGCTCTACTATATACCTGGACATTCTTACAGAACATACAGATACACTTGTAGCAACATCGTCTGCCAACCCTATACACAGTAATGGGCACACTCCCCCCTGCATAGATATACCTAATCATTCAGCTTGTCCACCCATCTATCCACCCACAGATGAATGTTTGCAATCACTGACAACACAGTACTGTATGTGCAAAAAGGTTCATTTTGTTGTCTGTACCCTTCACACACCTCTCTATGTCTTCCTCTTCCTCAATGCCACCGTGTTGATCACTTACATATGGTGCATTTTCCTTCTCTTCACCCAAATAAATACTTGTTTCTATCTATATATCAGTGGTCCCTCCACTCCCTTCCCCACCCCACCTCCACTCTGGTAACCAACAAAGAAAATTTCCTTCCATATGTAAACCTTTCCTTGAATTTTTACAATAACTGACTAATACAATATGTGTCCTACTGTCATTGACTTATTTCACTCAGCATAATGTCCTTCAAGTTTATCCATGGTATGTGGTGTTTTGTAGATTCTACATTATTCTTCAGGGTTGCATAGTATTCCGTTGTGCATATGTACCATCGTTCAGTTATCCATTGTTCTGTTGATGGATACCTAGGTTGTTTCCACCTTTTTGACATTGTAAATAGTGCTGCAGTGAACATGGGTGTGCATATATCTGTTCCTGTCCTGGTTCTCACTTTTTCAGGATATATACCTAGTAATGGAATTGCTAGGTCAAATGATATTTCTAATTCAAACTTTTTAAAGAATAGTCATACTGCTTCCCACAGTGGTTGTATTATTTTACAGTCCCACCAGCAGTGTATGAGAGTTTCAGTCTCTCCACATATTCACCAGCATTTGTTATTTTCTGTCATGTTGAACTTTGCTACCAGTGCTGGGGAAAGATCATGTCTCATTGTTGTTTTCATTTGCATCTCTTGGCTCTGGTGGTATAGTGCCTAAGGCATGTGACTGATAACCAGAAGGCTAGGGGTCAGACCCACCAGCCTCTCCTCATAAGGAAGACTGAGAAATCTACTTCCATAGAAATACTGCCTAGGAAACCCAAGGAGGGGGTCACTGTGAGTTGGAACCAACTGGACGGCAGTGAGTTTCTTTCTTTGGTTGGAGCTAATGGTAGTGAACAATTCTTCATGTATTTGTTGGTATCCAGAATATCCTCTTTGGTGAAGTGTCTATTCATGTCTTCTGCCCATTTTTTAATTGGAATATGTGTCTTCTTATTGTTGAGGTGTTGGAGTTTTTCTATAAATTATAGAGTTAAGTTCCTTGTCAGACATGTCGTTGCCAATTTTTTTTTCCCCAATATGTAGTTTCTTTATTTTATTCCTTTGGAGAAGTCTTTGGAAGCACATAAAAAATTAATTTTTAGAAGGTCCCATTCATCTTGTTGATCTTTTGCTGTTTGTGCATATTGGATTATGCTTGATGGTCCATTTATGCCACATGTTAGAGCCCCTAAATTTGCCTCCATTTTTTCCTTGAGAAACTTTGTACTTTTAGGTTTCACATTTACATCTTTGATACATCTGGAGTTAGTTTTAGTGTATGATGTGATATACAGATCTTGTTTCATTTTTCTTCAAATGGATATGCAGTTTTGCCAGCACCATTTGTTAAACAGACAATCTCTTCCCCATTTAATGGATTGCAGCCCTTTGTCAAATATCAGCTGACCATAGCTCGATGGATCTATTTCTGGGTTCTCAATTCTATTCTATTGGTCTATGTGTCTGTTGCTATACCAATACCAAGCTATTTTGACTACAGTGGCTATATAGTAGGTTGAGATCCAGTAGCGTGAGACCTTCTACTCTGTCCTTCTTCAATAGTGCTTTGCTTATCCAAAGTGTCTTTCTTTTCAATATAAAGTTAGTGATTGTTTTTTCCATATCCTTAAAGACTGTTGATGGGATCTGGATTGGTATTGCATTGAATGTAGAGATTGCTTTAGGTAGAACTGACATTTTCACAATATCAATTTTCCTATCCACGAGCATGGTATGTTCTTCCATTTATGTAAATCTCTTATGGTTTCTTGAAGTAGTCTTTTATAGTTTTCCATGTACAGGTCTTTTGTGTCCCTGGTAAGATTTAATCCCAAGTATAGTATTTTTTCTAGGAGCTCTGGTGCTGTCGTGCATAAGGCATTTGACAGCTAACCAGGAAAGTGGTGCTCCATACCCACCAGTCACTCCTTGAAGGAAGGTTGGGCAATCTACTTCTGTAGAGATACCACCTCAGAAACTCAAGGAGGGGTCACTATGAGTTGGACCCAACTTGAAGGCAGTGAGTTTGTTTTTTGTTTTGCTTATATTATTATTTTTTTTTTTTGGTAGCAATTGTAAATAACATTGATTTCCTTATTTCTTTTTCAGCAATCTCTGTTGGTGTAGAGGAATCCAACTGATTTTTGTATGTCGATTTGATCTTGTATCCTGCCACTATGCTAAACCTCCCAATTGGTTCCAGTAGATTTCTTGCTGAGTCTCTTGGGTTTTCTATGTATGGGATCATATCATCAGTAAACAGGGATAGTTTGATTTCTTCTTTACCAATGTGGATGCTTTTGATTTTGTTTCCTTGCCTTACTACTGTGGCTAAGACTTCCAAATCAATTTTGAATAGAAATGGTGATAAAAGGCATCCTTTTCTGATTGCTGTTCACAAGGGAATGGTTTCATTCTCACTCCATTGAGAATAACATTGGCTATTAGTTTTGCATATATGCCCTTTATTATTTGAGAAATGTGCTCTCTATTCCTATTTTGCTGCGAGGTTTTACCAGGAATGGGTGTTGGAATTTATTAAATGCATTTTCTGCATCGATTGATGTGATCACGTGGTTCTTTTCCTTTGTTTCATTTACGTGGTGGATGATTTTGATTGTTTTTCTAATTTTGACCCATTCTTGCATCCCTGATATGAACCCCACTAGGTCACAATGTATTGTTGTTTCGATATGTTGTTGTAGTCTATTGGCCAGGATTTTGTTGAACATTTTTGCATCTATATTCATGAAGGATATGGTCTTTAGTTTTCCTCTTTAGTGATGTCTTTGCTTGGTTTTGGTACCAAGGTTATGCTTGCTCTTCTGGTTGCCTAGTCCCACTCTGACCAGAACATATACCACAAATGGGATGGCCTTAAAAAACAGGAGTTTATTATCTTACAGTTTGGAGGCTTTAAGTCCAAGTTCAAAGTGCCAGGCTCTAGGGACTGTGTGTAATCCCCTTGACCTTAAGCTTTAGCTCTGCCTCCAGCTCCTGGCCCACTGAATCTAGGGGCTTCTCTTCACTCAGACAGCTGCTGGCTGCTGAGGCTGACAAGCCCAAGGTTGACAAGTAAAAAGGCACAGTCCTGATATTACCAGATCACATGGCAGGCCATTAATCCAAGTCCATTATCAGTTCCAAGGTTGGCAGAGCATGGCAGGCTGCTGAACAACACAGCTACATGCAGGGTTCAAGGTACCATAAGCTCAAGACTATTCCCAAGTCTTCTCCTTATGTACAGGAAGCATACCACATTCCCTAAGGCAGCTACTCAGCTGCTCACAGTTGGTTCTGCCATGGAGTTGATTGCCAGTCTCATCCTGGGGAGTACTACATCCAGCTGCCCAGCCACTCAACCAGGCCCAGCCAAGTTGGCACACAAATTTAACCAGTGCACCTCCCTAATTCATGTTATAAAACAAGTGTGGTAGTTCAGTTTGTGTGTCAACTTGGCTAGGTCTGGTTGAGTGGCTGGGCAGCTGGATGTAGTATTCCCCATGATGAGACTGGTAATCAACGCCATGGTGGAATCTCCTGGGAGCAGCTGAGTAGCTGCCTTAGGGAAGGTGATCTGCTTCCTGTATATAAGCAGAAGGCTTAGAGAACGGTCTCTAGCTTATGGCATGCTTGGACACTGTATGTGGCTGTGTCATTGTTCAATAGCCTGCCATGCTCTGCTGACCTTGGGACTTACTATGGATTTGAACTAATGGCTTGCCATGTGGTTTGGTAACATCAGGACTGTGCCATTTTATTTGTCGACCTTGTGCTTGTTAGCCTCAGCAGCGAGTAGCTGCCTGAGTTAAGAGATGTTTCTAGATTCACTGGGCTGGGAGCAAGAGGAAGAGCTGAAGCTCAAGGTCGAGGGTCTTTCATACAGCCCCTAGAGCCTGGCACTTTGAACTTGGACTTAACGCCTCCAAAGTGTGAGAGAATGAATTCCTGTTTGTTAAGGCCATCCCATTTGTGGTTTATTCTTGTCAGAGTGGCACTAGGTAACCAGAACAGGAGGATTCCATCCTTTTCTACGTTCTGGAATAGTTTGAGCAGGATTGGTGTCAGTTCATCTCTGAACGTGTGGTAGAATTCTCCAGTGTGTCAGTTCCAGGACATTTTTTTTTTATTGATTTTTTTTTAAGACCTGTTCAAATTTTCCTTTTGTTATGGGACTGTAAAACTGTTCCATCTCAGTCTGTGTTAGTTTAAGTAAGTCCATTTCTTCTAGATTTTCAAATTTGTTGGAGTACAGTTCTTCATAGTATTCTGATATTATCTTTTTAATTTCAGTAGGTTCTATTGTGATGTCACCCAATTTGTTTCTTATTCATGTTGTTTGTATTTTCTCCCTCTTTTCTTTTGTTAAATTTGCCAGTGGTTTGTCAATGTTATTAATCTTTTCAAATAATTACTTCTACTCTTGTTGATTTTTTCTATTATCTTTCTGTTTCATTTATTTCTGCTCAAGTCTTTATTCTTGCTTTCTTCTGGCAACTGTAAGCTTTTCTTGATGCTCTTTTTCTAATTGTTGGGCATGTTGGTTTAAGGTGTTGATTTTGGCTCTTTCTTCTTTTTTGATGTGTGCATGTATTGCTATAAATTGGTCTCTGATCATTGAGTTTGCTATGTTGTTGTCTTATCATTCTCGTTTGATTCAAGAAATTTTTTAATTTCATATTTTTTTATTATATTACCCAATCATCTTTAATGAGGGTGTTGCTCATTTATTTATTATTTATTTAGTTTCTGTGTGTTTGCTCTTTTTCCATTGATCTTCCTACTGTTGATTTCTAATTTTATAGCATTGTGATCTGAGAAGATGCTTTGTATGATTTCAATGTTTTTAAATTTATTAAGGCTTTCTTTATGGCCTAACATATGGTCTATTGTGGAAAATGTTCCATGTGCACTGGAAAACAATGTATATTGTGCTGCTGTTGTGTGAAGTTCTCTGTAGATGTCTATAAGGACAAGTTGGTGGATTGCATTGTTTAGTTCTTGTGAATGTTTGTTGAGTTTCTTTCCAGTTGTTCTATCTTTCTTTGAAAGTGGTGTTTTAAAATTTCCTACTATGACTGTAGAGTCATCAATTTTTTTTTCAGTTCTGCTAAAGTCTGATATATTTATTTTGGGGCTCTTTCATTGGGTCCATAGGTATTTATTATGGTTATAACTTCTTGTTTGATGATCCTTTAATCATTATATAATGTCCTTCCTGTGTCTTACAGTGGATTTTGTCTTAAAGTCAATTTTATCAGAAATTAATATTTCTACTCTTGTTCTTTTTTGGTTGCCATTTGCTTGATATACCTTTTTCTAACCTTTGATTTTTAGTCGATTTGTGTCTTTGTCTCTAAGGTGTGTCTCTTATAGACAGCATATTGATGAGTTATGTTTTCTTATCCAGTCTTCAAATCTCCATCCTCTGAGTGGTGCCTTTAATCCATTTACATTCAGTGTAATTAATGACAACCATGGATTTGTTGCTGTCATCTTGGTATACCTTTTTTATGGTATTCCTGGTCTCTCTGTTACATATAATTTTCTAAGCTGAGCTCATTTTGTTAATGATTTATGTTATCATTTCTTTTGTTGCTGTTGTTTTAATTTTTGTTAATTATTTGTGCTTGTTCTTTTTTTCATTGTGGTGTGAAGGTTTATCATTTTTTGTTGAGGTTACCCTGCATTTTATAATTTTCTCTCCAAGTTTAGAATAGTTTGTCCTATCTTGCATCTCTCTTGACTTCCTTACTATTTAGAACTTCTGTAGCTACACTATTTTTTCCCTCTTTTTGGTTTGTAGTTGTCCTCTTTTACCAATTGATGTCTCTGGTTCCCTGTTTACAAGCTTGTAAGCTTATTTTACTTTGGATACTTCCTTAGCTGTGTTGGTTTCTGGGTTATGTCATCTTGTGTATTAATGGGCAGTTGTTGTTCGTTATCCAAGGGCTCCCTCTAGTATCTCTTGTTAGTTTGGTCTGATTTAATAAATTCCCTTAATTTCTGCTTACCTCAAAATCTCATAACTTCATCATCATATTTGAGGGACATTTTTGTTGTGTGTATAATTCTTGGCTGGGAACTTTTTTTTTTTTCAGGGTTTTATATATACTCTTCCATTGCCTTCTCAGCTGCATTGTTTCTGTTGAGAAATCAGAGCTTATTCTTATGGGTTGCCCGTTGTAGGTAACTTTTTTTTTTTTTGTTTTTCCCATGCTGCTTTCAGGATTCTTTGTCTTTGGTTTTGGTGAGTTTATGGTATATCTTGGTGATTTTCTTTTGGGGTTTATCCTGTTTGGGGTTCATTGGATTTCTTGAATGGATATATTCTCATCTTTCATCATATCAGGGAAGTTCTCTTCCAACAAATCTTGGACAATTTTCTCTTTGGTTTTATTTGTCTCTTCCTGTTCTGGAATTCTGATTACACATAGGTTATTCCTTTTGATGGTATCCCACATGAATCTTAGGTTTTCTTCATTTTGTTTTGATCTTTCTTCTTATTGATCCCTTTCCAATGATGTATTCAGGTATTTGTCTTCAATCTCATTAATTCTGTCTTCCATGTATTTGCTCCTACTCCTTTGCCCTTTTAATGTGTTATCTATTTCTGAAAATTTAGTAATAATCTTGGGTATTTCTATCTGTAGCTTTTGTATCATTTCTAATTTTTCATTTATTTTGTCATTTTGTTCTTGTATTTCCTTCCAAAATTTTCCAGTTTTTTTTTCTATGTTTTCCTTTATTTTTTCAGTGTTTTCTTTGATCTGTCTCTCAATCCATTGAAGATACTTAATTCTTTTGAATTCCTTATTAGGGAGTTCCAACGCTGCTTCTTCCTCAAGGGATGTGTTCTGGGTCTGCATTCTGTTCCCTTTTTCCTACCGCTTTATCTTGCTTCTTTATGTGGACTGTGATGGTCTGTTGTCTCTGAGACACTGTACCTTTTTTAAATTTATATTTAATTGGTGATTGTATGTTGGAGTGATCACCTCAAGATTGTCATTTTCTTTGTTTTTGTTTTTTGATGTATTTCAATAAACAGGAGACCATGTTCCTTTATGTGGTATTTGGAAGCACTTGTGCACTCACCACTTGTCTCCTGGTGGGTAGGATAGAGAATAAGAGTGCCTGCACAAATCTCTGTTAACTCTGAAGAGCTGTTAAGGGTGAGTCAGGCTTTTATTGCTGGTCATGTGCCATTGGCCAGTTGGTGAAGGAGGAAATGGTGGCTCTTACTCAGTAAGTGGGGCTGCAGGAGATGTGGGTGTGGTTGTATCCTATTGGCATGGTTGTTGTGTCCCACTCAGTTAGACAAAAACATCAAAAAAGTAAAAGCAAGAGGATAAAAAACACACACCACATAAAATATACAGAAACAATCACAAAAAAAGAGAAAAAAAAAAAAGAAAAGAAAATGAGGAAAGGGAAAAAAGGAGAGAAAATATTTAAAATAAAACGTTTAAAAGCAAAAGAAATATGAATAGAAAAAGGGAGAGGAAAAAAAAAACCTGCAATATGTGGGGAGGAGGGAATAAGAGAAAAGAGGTAGAGTAGGAGAATAATGAAAGAAAAAAATGGGGAAAATCCAAAAAGAAAAAGAAATGGAGAGAACACAAGACAGAAAACAAATGGGAACCAGGAAAAGGGAAGAGAGAAAGAGCCAGAAACTAGAATGTGTAATGGGAAGAAGAAAGAAGAATAAGAAAGAGGGCAATAATAATAATAATAATAATTTTAAAACAGACAGAACCAACAAAGAAAGAAAAAAAAAATCTTGGCAGGATGGGGCAGGGCACTGAAGCTCCATCAGAGCACACAGACTGGGATGGAATTCCTTCTGGCCCAGAAGGTGGGTGGGAGTGAGGGATGGTTGCACCTCTGTTCACCAAGAGGGTGTGGGGTATAAGAGTAATAAGGGGAATATTGCACCTTTCCAGTCCTCAGTGTCCAGTATGACCTTGCCTTCCCTGGTTAGTGGAGCCTATTCGTAGGTCCCTCAAATCTGAGAGAACACTGTCGCTTTAAATATCCAAAATGGTTGAACAATTCAAAATTTCTGCATGCTCCGGACCGCCAACAGTCCACAGCTCAGCCCGTCTCGTCTTCACTGCTTCCCCTTTTATTCACCAGCTACCAGTGCAGTCTTCTGTGCAGTCTTTGGCTAGCAAGGCTGATTTTAGGTTGATTCTTAGGTCCTAACACCACTTGGCAATATCCAAGCTGTCCATGCTGTCAGGATTGCTGAGAGTCCACAGCTCCAATATCTCCTTTTTTGGTGTTTTCATGCAGGTTCTTCTACTAGTTGGAGTAGTCTACATCTGTATCCTTCCTTTCAACACTCAGGTCTCCAGGGTTATCTTTTATATCTGTGTTAAGTGTTCCTATTTTCTTCGTTGAAGAGGGTCTGTGTTGTTTGTATGCCTATTCTTCTATCTTCAGATGGATCCACATTAACTAAATTTTATTTTCTTAATTGACCCACTTGACTTTGCATCTTTATCACAGTGCTGCATTGTTGTAGTTATGTGCCATCGAGTCGGACCCGACTCATAGCGACCCCTCCTTGGGTTTCTGAGGCAGTATCACTATGGAAGGAGATTGTCCCATCTTCCTTCTGAGGAGTTGCTGGTGGGTTTAAACCACCAGCCCTCTGATTAGCAGTCAAGTGCCTTAGGCAATACACTACCAGAGCTCCCCAGTGCTGCAAAAGTACCTATAAATCAACTATGCTGAGTGGCAAGGGAATTCCTTTGTAAGCAAGAAAAAATGACAGCCCAATGCTCAGCTAAGTGTTAGCTATGTCATTTTGATGAAATGGTCAACATCTCTGAACTGCAGAGTCACCTAGTTATTAAAAAGTAGGTAGCAATATAACATGGTACAGCTGCTGTGGAAAACAATTTGGTGGTTCCTCAAAACGTTTAACACAGAATTATATGACCCAGCAGTTCCACTCCTGGGTATAAATCCAAAAGAATTAAAATCAGGGACCAATATATAACAGTGGTTACAGCAGAATTATTCATTACAGCCAAAAGATGGAAATAATTCCAGTGTCCATCAAACATGAATGGATAAATAAAATGTGGTATTATCCATACAATGGAATATGATTCAGTCATAAAGAGAAATGAAATTCTGATACATGCTATGACACAATGATCCTTGAAAACATTATGCTAAGTGAAATAAGTCAGATACAAAGGACAAATATTGTATGATCCAACTTACATGAAATGAATAGGATAGGTATATGTACTTAGGACCAAGTAGATAAGTGGCTACCAGAAACTGAAGGGAATTACTGCTTAATGACTACTCAGTTTTTCTTTGGGGTGATCAAAAAATTTTGCAAATAGATAGTAGTAATGCCTACACAACATCATACATATACTTAATCTCACTAACTTCCAAAAACCAAAAAAACAAACTCACTGCCATTGATTTGATTCCAACACATCATGACCCCTTTGGGTTTCCATGGCAGTAAATATTTTCGGAAGTAGATTGACCAGACTTCTTTTCCATGGAATGGCTGCTAGGTTTGAATCACCAAATATTGTTTTAAAAGGTAGGTAATAATAGCACCTTGCTCACTGAAAGTGAAGAGGACTCGGAGCACTTACTGATGAAGATCAACATTAACAGCCTTCAGTATATATTGCACCTCAAAATAAAGAAAACAAACTTCCCAACAACTGGACCAATATGCAACATCATCATAAATGAAGAAAACATTGAAGTTGTCAAGGATTTCATTTTACTTGCATCCACAATTAACACTCGTGGAGGCAGCAGTCACAAACTCAAAGTACATATTACATTGGGCAAATGTGCTGCAAAAGACATCTTTAAAGTGTTACAAAGCAAAGACGTCACTCTGAGGAATAAAGTGCACCTGGCCCAAGCCATGGTACTTTCAATTGCCTCAAATGGATGTGAAAGCTGGACAATGTAAAAGGAAGACCAAAGAAGAATTGATGCCTTTCAATTATGGTTGGCAAAGAATACTGAATAATAGACAATATACTTCTAATGAGAGGGCTTGACACAGTGCCTTCAACAATGGGCTCAAGCAGAGTGACAATTGTGAGGATGGTGCAGGACCAGGCAGCGTTTCATTCTTTTGTACATATGGTTACTATGAGAAAGAACCAAATCGATGGCACCTAACAAGAGCAAAAACAATAATACAGCTACTTGGCAGATCTGTTGGGTGACTATATGAGACAACAAATGTTAAGCACATATGATAGTGTCTAGTCGAAAGTAAAGCACTCAGAAATGTTTGCATTCTTTTCTCTGTATTCCCTTAGTTAACAGATAATTTTAAAATCTGTAAAATCTTACCTGCTTATAGAGCTTAAAGTGTCGTCTTCAGTACTCTCATTTTCTATCAAAGAAAAAGGTAAAATACATATGAAATCAACAATATAAAACATGGAATATTAAAAGCATGAGTTCTGATGCTTTGTTACAGAGTATTCCTTTGGGGCCACATCTGGAACTTATATTAAATAAAAGAATCTTCATTATATGAAATTTGTATTATTTGGGTTGTTGTGTTATATGTGTTTATTTGGTACAGTCAATTGATGCATTAAGGACTCTTCCTCTCCTTTGTATTTATCAAATGCAGAAGGAGAATGTCATTTACCAAAATTGGATACCTACAATTGCTAGTTACAATGATCATTATCTTAACCTAAGCCTAATAGACTAACAGAAAATGGTATCATTTATTGAAGCAGTATCTTAAACTCACAGTGTCAACTTAACAAGCATGATTTTCATGGATTTCTGCCCCTAGGGGAAGTCAGAAGAGAGTCTACTTATTTTTTTGTGACATAAAATAGCTTCTCCAGTTCTTCAGTCAAGACTGTTCAATTTAGGATGAAACATGCTGTCATCGGGAAGATGAACCTGCTATTACCACACAATATAGTAAGACTTAGTTGCCTTGAGAACTGAAGGTAAAGGTCAAAGTAACAGAATATGGGTATTGTCTCTCAAATTAAAGTATATGAAAATATATAAAGGAAATAAATTTAACTGAATACTTAGGAAAGGTAAAAATAATTGGATGCGTTTTCTTCTTTTATATATAAAAATGGATTTAGCATAACATAAACTGAGAATGGACCATCCATATAATTTAAAGGAAACTTTTTAATCTCGTTTTAAATAATAAATTATGCTTATTTTATCTAAGAATTTTAAGAACATTTAGTCAAATAAATAGGACAGATTATAATTACATAATAAAATATGGTCATAACTGTCATCCACTTGGAAGGGATGTAGGAGATCCT
>NW_006921744.1:7584151-7588681 GCF_000298275.1 Orycteropus afer afer | reverse complement strand
CATTGAAATAAAATTTTAAGACTGCATCAAAATTAAGGTCTGGGCTGTAATTACTGTGCTGAAAGGAGTTCACATAGCAGGACTGAGATTGCTGTTCTTGGAAAGGGCTGCTTGCCATGTTGGCCCTTGGCTGCTTTTGGGGAACTTAGCGTTAAGAAAGGTTCCCACCATCCCAAATCAATAAGAATAATTCACTGTGTCCAAACTGTATGTACAATATTTATGATAAACAGTCACTTTCCTTGCTGGAATCTGGAATTTTGGTATGTGCTAGGCAAAGTGTGCCACTGTCAATCCATCTCATTGAGGGCCTTCCCCTCCTTCATCGACTCTCTACCTTACCAACCATGACATCCTTCTCTAAAGAATACCACGCCCCAATAAAAAATCTTGGGCCCTGATTCTCTGCTGAGACTCTGATACTGGCAGACACCATCTCACATGTAAATTAAGCACAACTTAAGTAATTCCATGGGGAGAGGACTATTGGAATCTTATGTCTGGTTTCCTGTAGATTCCACCCATGCTCCTTTTCCCTTTGCTTCTTACCTGGATTATTTTGAGAAGAATTCTTATACATCTGTTTTTCTTTATATTGAAAAATTAGTCGTCTATTCCTACATATACAAAATGACACAAATATTACTATTTTAATATGAGGACTATATTAAATACTCTTAGAGTATTTCACACTATATCAGCACTAACTCAGAACGTTACCCCATACACTTCAAAGCTGTAATCAGTACAATCTTTTTATTAGGCATTTAATTCAATAAATGAATAAAAGGTGGTACATTGAGAGCAGCATAGCTCAGTAAATTAACTGGAGTTAGCAGTATGCAATGGAAAGAGTATCCTGAACTCAGAAGCAGCCATAGCTGTATAATAAACAGCTCTTTATTCTTGACTTTGTCACTTACTGTCCTTTTTCAAAAGTTGTTATGAAGATTTAATAAGATAATATACCAAAAATAAACAAATAAATAACACAAAATGCTCAGAGAAATAGTGAAAAAGGAATAATTTTTTTTTTCTTGAACTTCATTGCTGAAACTATTTGTTGTTGTTGTTATGTGCTGTTGAGTCATCTCCAACTCCTAGAGACCCTATGCACAGCAGAATGAAACACTGCCTGGCCCTGTGCCAGCTCCGCGATCACTGCTATACTTGAGCCCATCTCAGCAGCCACTGTGTCAATCCATCTCGATGAGGGCCTTCCCCTCCTTCATTGACCCTCCACCTTACCAACCATGACTGGTTGGTAAGGGAATGGTTCCTTCTGACAACATGACCAAAGTAGGTGAGACGAAGTCTGGTCATTCTCTTTCAAGGAGCATTCCAGCTGCAGTTCCTCCAGGACAGACTTGTTAATTCTTTTAGCAGTCCATTGTACTTTCAGCATTTTTCTCCAACAGCATATCTCAAAACCATCAATTCTTCTTCAGTCTTCTTTATTCATTGTCCAGCTCTTACGTGCATATGAGGTGATTGAAAATACCATGGCTTGGGTCAGGAACACCTTAGTCCTCAAGGAGACATCTTTGCTCCTCAGCACTTGCAGCCAACTTGCCCAGTGCTATACGTCATCTATGTCTTGACTGCTGCCTCCATTGGCATCAATTGTAGAACCAAGCAATGTAAAGTGTTTGACAACTTCAATCTTTTCTCCATACATTGTGATGCTGCTTACAGGTCCAGTTGTGAGAAATTTTGTTTTCTTTATATTGAAATCTAATCCATACTGCAGACTCTAGTCTTCAGTCTTCATCAGTAAGTGCTTCAAGTCATCCTCACTGTTAGCAAGCAAAGTTGTCTCTTCATTGTATCACTGGTTGTTAACGATTCTTCCTCCAATCCTGATACCATGTTCTTCTTCATATGATCCAGCTTCTCGGGTTAGTTGCTCAGCATAGAGATCGAATAAGTATTGTGAAAGGAAACAAACCTGATGCAGTTTCTTCTTGATTTTAAACAATGCAGTGTCCCCTTGTTCTGTTAGAACGACAGCTTCCTGATCTATATACAAGTTCCTCATGAGTACAATTAAGTATTTTGGGATTCCCCTTCTTCTCAATGTTATCCACAATTTCTTCTGATCCACAAAATCAAATGCTTTTGCATAGTCAATAAAACACAAGTAAACATCTTTCTGGTATTCTTTGTTTAAGCTAAGATCCATCTGATATCAGCAATGATACCCCTCATTCCACACCCTCTTCTGAATCCAGACTGCACCTCTAGAAGTTCTCTGTCAATATACTGCTGCAACCATTTTTAAAATTATCTTCAGCATGATTTTATTTGTGTGTAGTATTAATGATATTGTTCAATAATTTTCACACTCTGTGGGATCACCTCTCTTGGAATATGCATAGATATGGATATCTTCCAGTCAGTTGGCCAGGTAGCTGTCTTCCAAATCTCTTGGCATTGCCAAGTGAGAGCCTCAAGTTGGGCATCCATTTGTTGAAACATCTCAATGGGTATTCCATCAATTCCTGGAGCCTTGTTCTTCAGCGATTGCTTCGGTGCAGTTTCGACTTCTTCCTTCAATACAACTGGCTCTTGATCATATGCCACCTCCTGAAATGGATGAAGATCTACCGGGTCTTTTTGATACAGTGACTCTGTGTATTCATGCCATCTTCTTTTGATATTTCCTGCATCATTCAATATTTTGCCAATAGAATATTTCAATATTTCAACTCGAGGCTTAAATTTTCCCTCAGTTCTTTCAGCTTGAGAAATGTTGAGCATGTTCTTCTCTTTTGGTATTCTAACTCCAGGTCTTTGTACATTTCATTTTAGCAATTGGCTTTGTCTTCTTGAGCTGCTCTTTGAAATCTTCTGTTCAGCACTTTTATCTTGTCATTTCTTCCATTTGCTCTAGCTACCCTCCATTCAAAGGAAAGTTTTAGAATCTCTTCTGACATCCATTTTGGTTTTTCTTCTTTTTTCATCTTTTTAATGACCTCTTGCTTTCTTCATCAACGACATTCTTGATGTCATCCCACAGTTCTTCTGGTTTTCGGTCATTGGTGTTCAATGCATCAAATCTATCCTTTAGATGGTCTCTAAATTCAGGAGGGGTATATTCCAGGTAATATTTTGGCTCTTGTGGACTTGTTTTAATTGTCTTCAACTTCATGTTTAGCTTGCATATGAGCAGTTGATGGTCTGTGCCATAATCAGCTCCTGGCCTTGTTGTGGCGGAATATATTGAGCTTTTCTGTCATCTCTTGCCACAACTGAAGTCAATCTGATTCTTGTGTATTCCATTTGGTGAAGTCAACATGTATATCTGCCATTTGTGTTGTTGAAAAACGTATTTGCAATGAATAAGTCATTTGTCTTGCAAAATTGTATCATGTAATCTCCAGAATTATTTCTGTCACCAAGGCCAAATTTTCCAAATACTAGTGATTTTTCTTTGTTTCCAACTTTTGCATTCCAGTTACCAGTAATAATTAACACATCTTGTTCCACATTTGGTCAAATTCAGACTGCAGAAGTTGATAAAAATCTTCAATTTCCTCATCTTTGGCTTTGGTGGTTGGTGCATAAAATTGAATAATAGTTATATTAACTGGTCTTCCTTGTAGGCATATGGATATTATCCTGTCACTGACAGCATTGTACTTCAGGACAGATCTTGAAACATCCTTTGTGATGATGAATGCCATGCCATTCCTCTTCAATTTGTCATTCCTGGCATAGTAGAACATATGGTTATCTGATTCAAAATGGCCAAAACCCATCCACTTCAGCTCACTAATGCCTAGGATATCAATATTTATGCATTCCATTTCATTTTTGACAACTTCCAATTTTCGTAGATTCATACTTCACATATTCCATGTCCTTATTATTAGTGAATGTTTGTAGCTGTTTCTCCTTAATTTGAGTTGTGATATGTCAGCATTGGAGGTCTTGAAAGCTTAACTTTAAGAGCTCCCATAGTATAAATATATTTCCTCAATAATTGTTGTTGTTGTTGTTGTTATGTGCTGTCAAGTCGGCCCCGACTCATAGCGACCCCTCCTTGGGTTTCCGAGGCAGTATCATTACAGAAGTAGGATTGCCCAACCTTCCTTCCGAGGAGTGGCTGGTGGGTTCGAACCGCCAGCCTTCTGGTTAGCAGTCAAGTGCTTTAGCCATTAGATAATATTAATTTCCCACTATTTTTGCAGCTGATTACAGCTGCAACATTAACATTAATTAAGGACAGAACATTAACATAAGTCAAGCCCTAGCTTGGATTATATTCTTTTGTTACCTACTCTAACTTGAACTAAACAAAACACCAAACACACTGCTATTAAGTAGATTCCAACTCATAGTGACGCCCATTGGGTTTCTGAGGCAGTGAATCTTTATGGAAATAGATTGTCCAGTCTCATTTCCACAGAGCAGCTGGTGGATTTGAACCACCAACATTCTGGTTAGCAGTCAGATACCTTAGGCACTGTGCTACCAGAGTTTCTTCTAACTCTGAACTAGCAGCTCTTTATTAGAATGATGATTTAT
>NW_006921744.1:7571977-7583238 GCF_000298275.1 Orycteropus afer afer | reverse complement strand
TATCAAACTGTAGGACATACTGAAGACTATGAGGGAACTAGATTAGCAAGGGCATCCTTGTAAGCAAAGGTTGAGCATGACTAGACTGCAGGGGCAGTTTTCAATAGCAATGTTACAATAAGAGAAGCAACAGACACAATAAAATGATTAGAATGTCCTCCCCTCACCATCCCCATCTGACTTTGAAAAAAGATTAACCCCTTTGACTTAGCAAACTCCTGAAGTTCTTGGTAAATTCAATGGGGAGGGTATAGGAGATAGTCTATAAGAGAATATATGATTTTCTGATAAAACAGATATTTCAAGAATCACACAATTCATTAGAAAAATCAAAGATGTGACCCTATTATTAGACATGCATTTGGTTATACTAGGAAGGAAATCGATGATGTTAGGATCCCATAGGTTAAAGATCTCAAAAGTCTTAACATTCACTTCTTCCAATTAAGAACCTTGCATCAACTGCTACTTCTAGCTAGTCCATTCTTATAGTGGACTTTGCCTGATGATTGGTTTCTGGCTGGTGATGTGGAACAACTCTGCCCTTTCGAGAATATCTGAACCAAATTATGAATCTACAAAACTGTTGTATAAGAAGCAACACTTAAAATTTTAAACTTCACTGTTTAGTAATAACTACCATTTTATGATAAACACGTAACTGAACCATTAATACGAGCATAATCATGTGCAGTCCATCCATAGTGATCTCTACAACAGACATCAACACCTTTCTCAAGAAGACGCCTGACCATATTTGTTGAGCCATTATGTAGAGCAAGCATGAGTGATGTTCTAAAATAATAGAGAGATAACTTCATCCTTAGGAACTTCAGTTATTTACACAGTTAATTTAATACACTTTACCCACTAATATCTTACCTATCTGTGTAGAACTGACCATTTTACATGTATGGAGAGAAATAAATAAGCATCTTGGGTGCCTTGCGTGCTCCTGTGTTATCTTTATAATTTACGTCCAAGGCTAACAGGAAGTGACAAAAAGAAAGCCTCTTGTCCCACTGGTATAGAAGTTGCTAATTTAAAATCCTTTAGTAGACAAGAAACTAGGCTGAGGTCACTATCTGAAGTAGGTGAAGATTTTCATGAAGGATTCTCCACTTCTTCCCTGCTCTGATATAACATTGTAATTCAAAGTCAGCTAGGGGTCAGACAAGTGAAAGCTATTTACATGCTTAAAATAATCATCATAATAGTTAAAACAATAATAGTCACTGTTGCTGTTGTTGTTGTTATTTGCCGTCGAGTCAGCCCTGACTCATAGCGACCCCTCCTTGGGTTTCCAAGGCAGTATCACTACGGAAGTAGATTGCCCAACCTTCCTTCTGAGGAGTGGCTGGTGGATTTGAACCACCAGCCTTCTGGTGAGCAGTCAAGTGCCTTAGGCACTATGCTACCAGAGCTCACCATAGTCACTACCATAGTCACTGTAGTTGCAGTTAAAGATGCTGAATTAGATGCTGTATGTATCATACTGTACCCAATCATTTTTTAAAACTTAATATTTTATGGTGTTTTCAAGGAAAGTTGACACGGAAGTTTAAATTCCCATTTCACAATTACCACACATTTTTTAAGTGACATTGGTTACATTTTTCATAATGTGTCAATATTCTCTTTAACTATGTTCTCGTTGTTCCATTTCCAGTACTCTAGTTTCCCTACCTCCCTTATCTTCTCATCTTTGTTTTAGAGTGATTGTTGACCTTTTGTTATATTTTTTTTTTTTTACTGGCACACCAACCTCGTAGGTAGTATCCTTTATTTGTATGCCAATCTGTTATTTCACTAAATGGTGACCTCATTGGAGAGTTTTAGTTCAAAGTTGGTTCAAAGCAATAGTCTCAAGTGGTCCTCCAGTCACAACTGGACAGGATATCTGGGCTATTTAGAAATTTAAGTTCTGTTCCACATTTTTCTCCCATTCTATCAGGATCTGTCTATTGTGGCCTTCCCTGATCAGAATGGTCAGTAGTGGTAGCCAAGTACCACCTAATTCTACTGGTGTAAGGGTAGAAAAGTCTATGACATCCAATCACCTTTGAAGGATAGATTATTATGCTCCTTTCCATACCAGGAAAGATATTTGGTGGTATTAAATAATTTTCCTAAGGTCACACCACCACTTGTCTGTCACTTCATTGTACTGTGGTGGCTTGCGTATTGCTGTGAAGCTGGAGTCTGCCAGCAGTATTTCAAATACCAGCAGGGTCACCCATGTTGGACAGGTTTAAACAGAGCTTCCAGACTAAGACAGACTCAGAAGAAGGAAGGGGCCATCCACTTCTCAATGAACTGGCCAGGGAAAAACTTATGAATAGCAATAAAACACTGTCTGATATAATACTGGAAAAAATTTTGAATACTCTGAAATATTATCTTCTATAGTGCTGGAAGAGAGCCCCTCAGGTTGGAAGACACACAAAATATGACTGGGAAAGCGCTACCTCCTCAGAGTAGAGTTGAACTTAATATTATGGATGAGTAAAACTTTCAGGACCTCCATTTGCTGATGTGCCTTGACTCAAAATGGGAACAAACAGCTGCAAACAACCCTTAATGATTGGAACATGGAATGTATGACATACAAATGTAGGAATATTAGAAGTTGTCAAAAATTAAATGGAATGCATAAAGATTGATATCCTAGGCATTAGTAAGCTAAAATGGGCTGGTTTTAAATCAAACAAGATGATCTACAATGCCAGGAATAACTAATTAAAGAGGAATGGCATGGCATTCACTGTCACAAAGAATGTTTCAAGGTCTATCCTGAAATACAATATTGTCAGTGATAGGGTAATATCCACATGCATACAAGGAAGACCAGTTAATATACTATTATTCAGATTTTCACACCAAACACCAAAGCCAAAAATGAAGACGTAGAAGATTTTTACCAACTTTTGCAATCTAAAATTGACCAAGCATGCATTCAAGATGTGTTAGATATTACTGGTGATTAGAATGTAAAAGTTGGAAACAAAGAAGAATCACCGGTAGTTGGAAAATGTGGCCTTGGTGATAGAAATGACACTGGAGATCTTATGATAGAGTTTTGCAACACCAATGACTTATTAACTGAAAAATACCTTTTTTCAACCACTTAAACAGCAGATATATGTATGGACTTCATCAGATGGAGTCTACAGATTGACCACATCTGTGGAAAGAGGCAATGGAAAAGCTCAATATCTTCAGCCAAAACAAGGCCAGGAGTGGGCTGAAAAAGTCCATCAACTGTTCACATGCAAGTTCAAGATGAAGCTGAAGACAATTAAAGCAAGTCCATGAAAGCCAATCTATGACATTGATTACATCCCACCTGCATTCAGAGACCATTTAAAGAATAGATTTGACACAATAACACCAATAACTGAAAACCAGAGGAATTGTGGGATGATATCAAGAACATCATCCTTGAAGGATACAAAAGGTCATTAAAAAGACAGGAAATGAAGAAAAGACCAAAATGGATGTAGGAAGAAACTCTGAAATTTGCTCTTAAATGGAGAATAGCTAAATCAAATGGAAGAAATGACAAGTTAAAGGAATGGACAGAGATTTCAAAGAGCATCTCAAGAAGACAGAGTTAATTATCATAATGAAATGTGCAAAGACCTGGAGTTAGAAAACCAAAAGGGAAGAAGATACTCAGCAGTTCTCAAGCTAAAAGAACTGATGAAAATATTCAAGCCTTGATTTGCATACTGAAAGATTCTATGGGCAACATAGTGAATGATGCAGGAAACCTCGAAAGAAGGTGGAGGGAATACACAGAGTTACTGTACCAAAAAGAATGGGTTGATCGATGTTAATCCATTTCAGAATGTGTCATATGATCAAAAACCAATGTTACTGAAGGAAGAAGTCAAAGCTGCACTGAAGGAACTGGCAAAAACAAGTGTCCAGGAATGAGCAGAATAACCATTGAGATGTTTCAACAAATGGATGCCATCGTAGAGGCACTCACTTGTCTATGACAAGAAATTTGGAAGACCACTCCCTGGCCAACTGACTGGACGAGATCCATATTTGTATCCATTCCAAAGAAGAGTGATTTCACAGAATGTGGAAATTACTCAACAATATCATTAATATCACATGCAAGTAAAATCCTGCTGAAGATAATTCAAAAATGGTTGCAGCAGTCTATTGATAGAGAACTTCCAGAAATGCAATCTGGATTCAGAAGAGGATGTGGAACATGGGATATCACGGCTCATGTCAGACGGATCTGGGCTGAAAGCAAAGAGTAACAGAAGTATGTTTACTTATGTTTTATTGACTATGCAAAAGCATTCAATTGTGTGGATCATAAAAACATTATGGATAACATTGAGAAGAATGGGAATTTCAGAACACTTCATTGTGCTCATGAGGAACCTGTACATAGACCATGAGGTTCCACTGTTGTCGAACAGAATATGAAACCCTTTTAGCTAATATTAGATCATAGGACCCAAACAATCAGTCAATGTTATAAAGCAGTATGAATCATATCAATATCCTGTTCTTCATGCTATGCACTCAGAATAATTGCATTTTCCATCTAACTGGTGATTTCTATAGTGGCTATTTGCACTATATACTTATCAATTAATCCTTTTCTTATAACTTAATCTTTCTGACTTAATGATCATAACCATCTAGAACAACACTAAAATTGTAAAAGAAAGAAAAAAGAAACTATTGTACCTATTATTCTTATCAACTGCATGTACATTTGCTTTTTTCTTTATTAAAAATTCTACCATTTCCTGTTGGTTTGCATTTATAGCAAGTAAAAGTGGTGTGAAGTTATCCTGTAAAATAGCAAAGGCAATTTATTATTTTAAAAAACACTTATTTCTCAACTGAACTGAAAACCTTAGAAAAGGTGCTACAAAATAATGCATATAATATGGAAATAGTAAAAAGTAGTCTCTTCTTTCACCCCTTGGTGCTTTCTCATGTTCTGTTTCTTATATTGGAAATGCCTCCTTTCCTTCTTTACCAGATTAACTCCAAATTCATTCTTCAAAACTCACTTCAAGCATTTACCTGTTTCCAAGAAAATTTGCTTCTGTCACATTTATCATGGTGTAGTCAGAATGTGACTACACTGCCTTGTTTTCTCAGGTTTCAAAAGTTGTCCTCCTTTAACAAGGTGAAGTTACCACTTTTCAGTTATTCTCTATTAGTGGAAAATATTTGAATTTTCCTTCTTTGACAGGTTTCCACCTTACACAGGTTGTGGTTTTCACAGGTTTTATTATAGCAGTAAATGTTTACTTTTGTTGAATTAATGATCTCAATAGTTATCTCTAGAACAGTACTGTGCTCCTATAAAAGAGTGCATGGTCATCTATGTCTGAGAAATATTACAAAACTGTGCGTTATAAACTCAGGACCAATGACATCCATTCAACTTTGCTCTGTATTTGACAATACTTTTTTTTTGTGATGAACTTACTAATACTTAAGGAATTAGAGTTCCAGGGATACAGATTAGAGAGCCTGTAGGTGATACAGACTCATTTGATTCTCTTCTATTTATGGTATCAGGATCCCAGATGCCAGTGGGTCACTAAGGAAATGGGCTCTGAATCAAGAGAGATAGGGTCCTAACGAATTTAGATAGCTGATAGGTTTTCTCCTGCTACAGGATGAAATATTTTTATGTGAGCTGTTAGAAAACTCAGTGCTAAATTTTATTCTTCCATTATAATAGGTTGCTTGGGCTGTAATACATCATATGGGAGCTCTGGTGGCATAGTGCCTAAAGCATCTGACTGCTAACCAGAAACCTGGTGATTCAAACCCACCAGCCATTCCTCAGAAGGAAGACTGGGCAATCTACTTCCGTAGTGATACTGCTTCGGAAACCCAAGGAAGGGTCACTATGAGTCAGATCTGACTCGACAGCAGTGAGTTTGGTTTGGTTTAATTTAAAACATCATATTCTAGTGTCTTTTTAAATTTATTTTTATTCTGCTTTCCATTTTAATTGCTAATTCATATTATTTTTATAGGCAAAATATAAGTGAAAATTTTAAATATAATGGCAAAAAAAAAAAAAAAAAACACCTCACTGCCATCAAGTCGAATCTGACTCAGAGCAACTCCACCTTGGGTTTCCAAGGCAGTAAGTATCTCTACCACAGTAAATTGCCCTGTATTCCTTCTGAGGAGTGGCTGGTGGGTTTGAACTGCCAACCTTCTGTTTAGCAGTCAAATACCTTAGGCATTCCACCACCAGTAAAATTTCTGAAACTGATCTATACACATTATTTTTAGCATAATGCTAGCCATCACATCATTTGCATTTTTAGAGGAAATGCTGAGGAGAAAGGTGTAATAATGTCTGTAATATGTATAACCCAACCAACCTATAACTATGATTAATAACACATCTAGATGTTCCAATGAGAATAAGATGATTAATAGTGTATATAAATTTTCGAAAATCCAATTCCTAAATTCTAATTTGAAAAATCCCATTTATAAGAGATTAATATAAAATATGTTATAAATTAATATAAGCTCTCTTGAAAACCTTAGTATCTTTATCAAAATGGCCTATAAAACAGGAGTTGTAAACGAGAATGCTTATGAAGATGGTGTAGGTGATATGAGTACATGAAGTACTAAAGTGCAAAAGTAGCAAACTGGACAACACATACCTTGTATAAAGGGACCAATCTCTTCAGAGCATTCCAAACCATAATACATGCTCAAGGGGCACAAGGCAGGATTTTTCAAGAGAAGCTTGAAATTAATCCACATTTCTATATGAGTCTCCCAGATTTTATACATTACCTTAATTTATAAAGACAAATTACCAATAGGCCAAATTACTCAGGCCACATGTGCTTTTATCTTTGCTGTATGTTTCCAAATGGTTATATATGAAGCAAATATTTGTATGTAAAATCTTGCCTTTATTTAGATATATTTTGCCAAAAAGTCAGACCCCAACATGTAATAAAGTCTGTGATTAAGTAAGACTCGTAATACCTACTCAGGAATGTTTCCAATAATTAATTTACAAGATTTGACTCTCCCAAATTGTTAATCAATTGGATAATTCATTCATACAGCTGCTGAAATAGAATTATTCAAAGAATTTCCCTCTGTATTAGTTTTTACTAACTTCATTGTTTTTAATGTTTAAAACTGCCATCCTGATTAGGCAAGGGATCTATAAATTTAGCAGACCTACTGAGATATTCTGTAACACGGCTTCAATTAAAAAATTGGTTCCTGATTGATTTCCTACTATCCCAAACAGGGATAACCCAACTTGTAATAAACATTTGTTGACCTGAATGATGTCAGAGATAAAAAATAAAAGTCCTTAAAGGATTAGCTTTTTATCTAAAGATTATCCTTAAGCAAAATTTCAAAATATGATTGAATTATCAGGAGGAATAAAAGTTTGATTCTATGCAGCTTTTAAGTCTGGGTGGGTCCCAAAATTATTTCTAACAAGCTCCCAAGGAATATGAATGCTGAGTGTCTGATGACCACACCTGGAGTAGGAAAGCTCTTGACTAAGTATACTATTAGGACTATACTAAATGCTGTCTATGGCATGTTGTAATACCTTAATTGACCTAAAGAATGAGCAATAGTGAATATAATAAGACAATAGATTTGTTACATTACTCATTATTATGAACAGTAATATATCTAGTTCCATGTTTAACATAGTGCCAGTTTATGGTCACTTTACTATCATGTAAAAAACATTTTCCCCTGTTGTTGTTGTTGTTATGTGCTGTCAAGTCGGACCCAACTCATAGCAACCCCTCCTGGGGTTTCTGAGGCGGTATCACAATGGAAGTAGATTGCCCAGCTTCCTTCCAAGGAGTGGCTGGTGGGTTTGAACCACCAGCATTCTGGTTAGCAGTCAAGTGCTTTAGGCACTACACTACCAGAGCTCCCCATATTCCTCTAGTGTATTCTTATTTCAGGCTTTTCAAAATTATTTGGATTATGCTTACCTTCCTATTTTGATCTTTTTTACATTTTTCCCATTTTGGTCTTTGTGAATATTATCCAATTCACTAATAAAAATGTATCAAATATTAAAAAAGATGTGTTCCTATAAGCCTATAGATATTGCCAACATTGGCCTTTAAAACTTACCAGCCATCAAGGTAGAAAAAGATAAGTGTGGTGAAATGAGTTCTGTTAGGTGGCCTTTTGACTTGGTTCTTTGGAGAAACACCTTGAAAGATTTTCCCCCAAAGCCATGAGGACACACCTTTGCCCTAGTTTTCTACCCCAGAGGGTTTGTTACATTTTGTTCAAATTGATTGACAGTGCATAGGTACATCTTAAACAACTTGTGGTTTCCTACTTTTTGTCTGGTCCTGGGCTACAACTTGCCCTGAGATTGGTATGCACTTTGAATACAGCCTACTATGCAAATGAAGTTTCTGTGGCTTTTTGAGACTTGAGTGGTCAGTTTGGGCCACTGCCCCCTGGGAGTGGCCATGCCTTGAAATTGACAAGGGGTTTTATATATATAAGCAGCCAACCCCACAGAGGTTTTTCAGAGAGAAAGAAGCAGAAAGAGAAGCAACAGAAAGAACCAGAGAGAGGAGGTAAGGAAACGCCTAATAGACGTGTAATACAGATCAAAGGCTGTAACACTGAAGGTGGTGGCAGGCCTGGATGAGGCCAGTGGCAGAGTAGGTGGTGATAGGCCCAGAAGGGGCCCTGCAGTAGAGTTTGTGGTGACAAATGGTAGGGCCAGGAGAAGCCTGTTCTGACGGGGCCTAGAAGAGTGTGGTGCAGTGAATTACTTAATACTGGTCTTTGGCACTATGCAATTGTGAGGTGTTTGTGACCAACCAAAGGGAATAGACAGCTTATTAATAATGTAAATAAACCATATAACACCTTGTAGAGTTCGTACCATGAAGAGAATGTGTATGGAAAAGTAATGTTTCATAGGCTCTGACCTGTTGCTAGGCTTAAAATGAACATCCTAGAAGCAGAAAGGGGAAGATCTCACTAGCATCAAGAAAAAAAAGCCAAGAGTGAAGTAGGTACCTTGGACCTCAGATCTCTGTGCTGGCCCTCCTCCACCTAAGAGGCAGACAGAGTGAGAAAGG
This sequence comes from Orycteropus afer afer, assembly GCF_000298275.1. Lineage (NCBI taxonomy): Eukaryota > Metazoa > Chordata > Mammalia > Tubulidentata > Orycteropodidae > Orycteropus > Orycteropus afer. Next base: position 7,574,110 of record NW_006921744.1, on the reverse strand, counting down.
AGGCACAGAAAGAAGGAGCAGCAGAGAAATGGCACTAGCAGACCTCACAGCAGACAGCACAGTGGGCTTTTGGAACAGTGCAGTGAGAAAGCTGAGTAGGTTTGAGCTGAGTTTTACTGGTGGAGTGGCGTGCTTCCAGGCACTGACTGGCAGAGCTGAAAGAGCTTGTGACACTTGCCCAAGTAGGGCAGAGGTCAAGGCCAGAAAGAAGCATACCTGCAGCATGGTTGAGAAGACACTGTCCTATTTGAAAAACTATGTCCTGAGTCATTTCTGATTCTGAATTGTAACCTGTTACTTCCTTAATAAGCCCCATAATCCTCAGTGTTGTCTGTGTGTTCTCCATGACCACTGCAATAAATTATTGAACCCAGCAAAGAAGTAAGAGAATTCAGAGGGAGGAACAGTTGGTGTCAGAATTTGTAAAATGTTTGGAGGTGGGAGGCTTGTCTGTCCTGTAGCTAACAGGAATCAGCCTTGGCAGTTGACCTTGTGAGGTTAGAAGAGGTGAGATTCAGTCCCAAGTGCTTTTCAAGGAGTCTCTCCTCAGGGGGCCAAGAAGCATACATGACCAAGAGGTGCTAGAGAGCTCTTCTGCCCTGAAGAAGGAGGTTTTGCCTACATTTCCTGATCCTGACTCTGATTTGTAGCCTGTTGATTCTTATCTCAGGTTGTACAGTTACTTGTTTAATAAACCACTTAGCTGAAGTATGGTCTGTGAATTCTGTGTGGCCACTGCAATGGGTTATCAACTCAGGACAAATGTAGAGTGCAGGGGAGGAATGGCTGTGTCAGATCTGGTTAAAAGTTTGGGTTGTGGAGGTATGTCTGACCTGCACCTAATGGGAATCAGCTTTAGGCTGATCTTCATCATTAACCCCCTTGAACTTAGACATATTCTGACACTAGTATTACTCCCACTTAGATTTTATAAGAAGTCAGGTAAGTATTGGAAAGTAGAGAATTGCAGAAAGTAGCTCCTATTATTCCTATTATACAACAACCCCTCTAGAGACTTCTTAAGCATTTGAGTTCTGGGAATTTATATATTACATTTATCTATTAAGTGGTTCTTAATCACAAATTGTATTAGAATCTCCAAGAAATATTTAATGAAATTTAGATTTACAAAATTGAAATCTTCAGGGGTAGAATCTAGGTTTGAATTAAAAAAAAAAAAAAATTCCCCAGGTGACTGTGATGCACAAATCTGGTTGAGAACGAGTGCAGTGACAGTCACTTCCATCTAATCTTTCACCCAAGTCTCTTTATCGTATAGAGATTTGGCCAAAAAAGTGTAGTGTCACTTACTAAGAATTATATAATCATTCTTCTGGCTAAAGATCTAATGGTACTAGAAAACTCAAGTTGCATCTTGATTCACTATTAATAAGCTCCTTCCTGCCTTTCCATCAAGCTAGTCTAGATTTAAGAATAGAGTTTAGACTCTTACCAAAGGAACTGTTTCTGCCACAATAGGATGGCAAAAAGGACAAGAAGGCCACATCTTCTGATCTCCTCTAACCCCACAAGAGGAGGACAGAATCACCATCAATATCCCAAGGCCTATTACTGCAAGGCCAGACATGCTGCCTCCCTCCAGCCCCTTCACCAACTGTTCCTCCCAAAGCACCACCACCTCTCTCCTTGGTCTGATATTTCACTGCAGTGGCCACACAGAACTCACAGATTACGGGGTTTCTTAGGGAAGCACCAGGCTACAACTCAAGTTCAGGAAGAACGCTCAGTCTCTCTCCCAGAGCACCATCCCTCAGCCAACAGTCTCTCTCCCAGCAATGCGTGTCCCTCTGTGTCTCACTCAGCAATGCATGTCTCTTAGCAGCACATCTTCCTCAGCCAGCAATCAGAGAGAGAGAGAGTTCTGCTTCTAGGAGGCCTCCTTTTGAGCCTGGCAGAGTGGACAAACTAGCAAATCACAGCATCAGAACTCTAAGCACCTGAGAGAGAGTGGGAACCTCCCAGAACATTGTTTTGTGCCACTCCCAACAGAAATACTCCAGGTGGACAACTTTAGCAATCAGGAGCTCCTCAGTTGCTCACAGCAAATGCCACCTTGGAGTTTACAAAGACTTATAGGTAGAAAAGCCACACTAAGTAATTTACTACACTGCA
>NW_006921744.1:7569684-7571240 GCF_000298275.1 Orycteropus afer afer | reverse complement strand
GTTTCCCTGAGATGTGGTGTGTATCATCTTTCCTCTTATAAGGGATAAAAGAAGAGAGAAGCTAGCAGAGATCAGAGGGACCTCAGCATAACCAAAAAAGAAAATCCAGGAGTGTAGTGTGTCCTTTGGATGTGGGAGTCCTATGCTGAGAATCTCACACAACCAGAGGAAGGCTGATGCCAGATTACATGGAGCTCTCCACGGAATGCTGGGTGCACAAATGTGAAAAGAGACAAGGACCTTCCTCCTAAACTGGGAGCCAAAAGATAATGAAAGTCTTCCCTAGAGCTGGTACCCTGAATTCAGACTTATAGCCTCCTAAACTGTGACAGAATACATATATTTTTGTTAAAGCCACCCACCTGTGGTATTTCTGTTCTAGGAGAACAAGATAACTAAGACAGGGAGGAAGAGATAGTTGAAAAAAGCTTCACTTGTTAAATTTATTCTTTTCACAAATGTTTTCCATACATGCATAAAAGACAGATGCACCCCCTAATCTTTCTTTGCCAAGTATCATTTAAAGTGAAATCTTAAATAATTAAGGTGTTTCAAAATATTTTCATTCAGAGAATGCTTGAACTTCCACATATGTAAAATCAATCCTACTTACATCATATTTTAAAAAATCCTTCCAAAATTTTATAACTACACCTGTATAATAAATACCTTATTTGTTGCTTCTATATCAGCATTGTGTGAAAGCAGTTTTTTTTTAACTATTGATATATTCTCATCACAGACAGCATAGTGGAGGGCAGTGTTGCCACAGATGTCCTTCAGATTTGGGTCAGCACCATGTTTCAGCAGAATAGTTGCACATTCCTCTTTCTGGCCTTGTATAGCCTATCAGTATTATAAAGTGCAATTGAGTGTAAATTCTAGAAATTAGAAGTAAACATCCCATATACCAAGTAGAATAGCTTTTGTTGGGAAAAAAAAAAAAAAAACAAGTATTAGCAAGAATGTGAAGCATGTAGAAAAACTGGAACCCTTGAGCATTGTTGGCAGAAACATAAAAAGGGGCAGCCACTGTGGAAAACACTTGACAGTTCCACAAAAAGTTCAACACAGAAGTACCTATGACCCAATATTCCACTCTTATGTATATAACTGAAAGAATTTTAAGTATGGACTCAAACACATACCTGTACACCAATGTTATTATATAATAATCATTATTCTCAATAGCAAAAGGGTAGAAGCAAGCCTAGTGACAAACAACAGAGGAAGGGCTAAACAAACTGTGGCCTAGCCATACAATGGAATATTATTCAGCCAAAAAGCAAAAGAATGTTCTGATCCATGTTACAACATGTATGAATCTTGAAAACATTTTGCTATGTGAAAAAAGCCACACACACACACACACAAATAATGTATGCAGTGTTGAGTCGGTTCTGACTCATGGCAACCCCTTCTTGGGGTTCCAAGGTAGTATCTCTATGGAAATAGATTGCCCAGTCTTCCTTCTGAGGAGTGGCTGGTGGGTTTGAACTGCCAGCCTTCTGGTTAGCAGTCAAATGCCTTAGGCAGTATGCCAGCAGAGCTCTTGA
>NW_006921744.1:7568789-7569372 GCF_000298275.1 Orycteropus afer afer | reverse complement strand
CTAACCAGAAGGCTGGTGGTTCAAACCCACCAGCCACTCCTCGGAAGGAAGATTGGGCAATCCTACTTCCGTAGTGATACTGCCTTGGAAACCCATGGAGGGATCGCTATGAGTCGGGGGCGACTCGACGGCAAATACCAACCAACCAACCAACATGTCAGATCTATACAATTATTCATGTAATTGTGAACATTACAGAACATATTAATCCTATAACTTCAAAACAAACACTTGATTTTCTTCTGAAGAAAGTTAAGTATTTGCTAGTTCTGATTACTCACTCTATTAACAAAAGACACCCTATTTAAAAAGAAAGGGCATGTAGCTTTCAGCCAAACAACAGACAGGCATAAGGAGTGAACATTTACATCATGGGAGAACAGAAGGGCAGTGTTTGCACAGGGAGACAGCTCAGGAAAAGGGGTGGTGGAGTGCATGGAAGGGAAGGACACAGGGAAGAGGTAACTATACGGAGGAAGTGGGAAGAGAGCTGTTGCATTGTGGAGAATTGCAGTCAATGTCACGAAACAAAATGTGTATGAACTGCTATAAGGAAAATGAATTTGCTCTGTAAACTTAATCA
>NW_006921744.1:7563760-7568324 GCF_000298275.1 Orycteropus afer afer | reverse complement strand
CATAGTGGCTAAGACACTTGCCTGCTAACCAGACGGCTGGTGGTTCAAACCCACCAGCCACTCCTCGGAAGGAAGGTTGGGCAATCCTACTTCCATAGTCATGCTGCCTCGGAAACCCAAGGAGAGCTCGCTATGAGTTGGGTTTGACTCGACGGCACATAATAACAACAACAACAACAACATGAGGAATTAGAGATAATACTCTATCTCAGTGGTTCTAAGCTACTCATGTGCTCACAATTTAACAACTTTGACACTGGAATGCAACTTATAATCAATGATGTCTTCCAGCTGTAACTGGCAGCACTTTTAAAACTTTCTTATTGATACATAAAATAGGATGTCTTACAGTCAATCCACCCTGCCCTACATTAAGTGAAATATGGTATATACAATGGTCCTGTTACAGTTCTAATCATGTGGTGGGCATTTAAATGAATTGTTCTTAAAAGAATTAAGGGGAAAAGAGGCTGAAATAAAAAAAAAAAAAAGGAAATTAAAAAGATAAAGTATTTCTTACTTTGATTTTGGATAAATGTTAACTCAGCCAAAACTAACTCAGGAATAAAACAAACAGGCATGGCTCATTTTATTCAATATTTAGATGAACAGAATGTATGTAAATAAGTTATTTCCAATGATTAATATTAGTATTTAATACTGCTATCAAGTTCTAAAAGGCAATTTAAGGGGATCTATTTTGATATACTACCTCCAGAAATACTTTTCTTTGTAGAGAGGGAAGAAAGCATCAATTGACATTAAGTCTTAATACATCAATTTTAAATTTCTCAACTTACTCAGGTTGAACAGGTTAATATGATGTTTTTAAGGAAGAAAGGGAACTTAGAAATAGAAGAATGTGCTAATCAGAGTTCAGGTGATGTTTTATGAATATAGGGATGCAAAGATGATTGAATTAAAAAATAAATTCAGTTGGGAAGTACAATATTTTTAAGGAAAACTGGTAAAATAAAATTTCCACTTTATATAATCAACTTATGTGTGTACGTACTTTAGTGCTCACAGAAATAAACCTATTCATCATAATCATTGATATATACATCCACATACAGTAAAAGTATATGCACATAATAAAATATGCACATAGTAATACATATAAACATGAAGGAGGGTTGGGCAATCTACTTCTGTAGTGATACTGCCTCGGAAACCCCCGGAGGGGTCGCTATGAGTCAGATTTGACTTGACAGCACAAAACAGCATGACAATAAAAAGATTCCTTTCCGAAGAAGCTAAACATTGGCAGAAAATACTAATTCTCAAAAACAATTATTATTTTCCCTTGTGCAAGGTTTATATTCTTATTTTCCAAAGATGATTTCATTATTAATAAACTTAGTAGAATTTTTATACAAATATGTTCATTGTAGAAATCACAGATAAGAAAAATCCACTTATAATAAAACACCTAGAAATAATAATTTTACCACATTTTGTAATACTTTTGGCTAACATAAGATCTCTGTCACTGTCTATGTACAATCAAGTTGATTTTGTTCTCAATTCATGATCTACCAAAATATACATATTTATGTCAACATACATCAGTGACAACATTAATGATTGCATAATATTCCATGTGTAATTTATTTATAAAGTCTATTGCGTGAGTTCTCCATAATATACTGCTATGTTAAGCAGTTCTTAGGGGGAAAAAAAGTGTATATTACAATTGTCTAAGGAGCAATTGTGGCCCAGTAGTTAAGTGCTCGGCTGCTAACAAGACGGGTGTAGGTTTGAACCCACAGCCGCTCCATGGAAAATAGTAGTCCGCTGCCCTAAAGATTACAACGTTGGAAACCTTATGGGATGGTCTATTCTGACTTACAGGGTCATGATGAGTCAGAAATAACTTGAGAGCCACAAGGTTTACGTTACATTTATCTATTTCCTGAAGATATTTTTAAATAAATGGAATGGATGGACTTTATTTAGGGATAAGCAACTTCAATTCCAGCAGTGTACACTTCCATTACACCTCATCTTCACATACTCTGTGGGTAGAAAAAGATCACATTTCACTTATAACTTAAAGGTCTTCTCTTATCAAGGACACGAAGTAATTTACCTCTTCCTTTTATCGGTGTCATTCAACTCATTCTCGCCCAGCAAAAGAATGTGTTGAACCTTCGCCACTTTACCCTCACTCGCAGCGCGGTGGATCTTTCTGAGATCTCTGTCTCTTATTTGGTACCCGGGTGGTGCGCCTTTTTTAGTATGTACGCTCGCATGGGAAATCCTCAGATTGTTGGGGTCCTCTGAGGGCGGCTTGGCCTTTTTACTTCCCAAGCCAAGTATCTTCTTCATCACAGAGGTGACAGGTTTCAAACACATCTCACCTCACTCTCGCCTTTTTGTCACCAGCTAAAGATACCCAACCAACTCACTACAACGTTCCCACCAGGAAATACCAAGGTTAAGAAGCTCACAGGCTACAATAACGGTAGCCTAGCAACAGAAGTGCACGTGTGCACGTCAGTAAAGAGCATTCACTATGCAAGTGCTTACAGGCCAGGCGGCCAAAGATGTCCAGTGCTTGTCTACAACATTCAGGCATCTCCAATCTTGGCGTTGAACATCCTGTTTGGGATCCCTTCAGTGCTTCAGTACAGACCTGCAAAAGCAGTCTTTGCTCAGGACTGGGGCATGGGAACTATTGGTTTCTGAGGATTTCTCCCAGAAAACTCCCCTTACAAACTCTCTAAATCTCTTTATTCCTATTTATTCCTCTTCCACGGCCCTCTGGGTCCCAGCCAGGCCATGGAAATGTAGCAGATGCAGCCACAGAGGGCGTTATTCTTAGTTTCATAGATGTGGCGATATATATCACCAAGTGCAGATTTATGAGGAAAAACCAATGCATGTTCTCCAGATGAGAGGAAAACTCCTTTCCATGGTGTACCTTCCTCCCCTCCCCCTGGGCACAAACTTTGTTTCTCTGTTTTGCTTTAATTTTATCCAAGATTGATTTTGGAGCATAATGTATCGATTAAAAACTTTTAAACAAATAGTTGTTCATTGTGTCAAAAAATCTTTTCTCAACTAGTTTAAAATGATTTGTCACAATTTAAATTATAAAGTTATCTTTTTGGGGATTTCCCACTCTGTTTCATTTAATGGGTGGCTTCTTCAAATAATATTCCATTATTTACACTTTCTTTTTATCTATAAAATAGAGTGCAATAGCTATTAAATTACCAAATTTCCAATCCTTTTTCAACATGTTCTTGGCAGTGTTTACCTCTATATAGTGAAAGATGAATTTTTAATGACTGTGCCAAGTTAAAAAGAATTCTTAACGAGATTTTGATTGTAATTAAGCTAACAGAATTTATCTTAACTGGGGATCAATCTCTTGAATCAGTCTACATACTTATGTGTCTCTATTTTGATCTTATTGCATGCCTCTCTTTAGGGTTTTTTTTTTTTTGTGTGTGTGTGTACAGACATATCTCGTGAAAACTTCTTGATACACTTATTTTACTTCTGGACTTTTCATCTTTTTATTATGATGATAAATTTTTCATTGCAACATATAAATAACTATCATTTTGATATTTCTCTATTTATTTTACAACCAGAGTGAAGATCTTTGTAAAGCTATCACCTTGTAAAGAGAAGGAGTTGACAGTTTCTGGCAAGTACTTATGGAAAGCACAAACTGGAAAGTAGAGAGTTAACCTTAAAGATTTAATATGAAGAATGGTATGGTTCAGATGAAAAAATAGCATGTGAAAGACAAAAAAGGGCTGTTTTTATTGAAGGGTAAGATAGTTGTTAGAATTTAAGAAATATATAATACAGCTATTTTTCCTTCAAGTCTTGCTAACCAAATGTGATTTATCCATGCAAATCCTTTCCTTTGTTGCTCTCAAGTCAGCTCTAACTCATACCAACACTGTGTTCAACAGATTGAAACACAGCCTGGATCTGCACCATCTCAAAGCCTTGCTATGCTTGACCCCATCGTGGCAGCCACTGTGTCAATCCATCTTACTGAGGGACTTGCCCTTTTTCCCTGACTCTCTACATTACCAAGCATAATGATCTTTTCCAGGGACTGGCCCCTTCTGACAACATAACCAACATAGGTAAACCAAAGTTCGGCCATTCTCCTTTCTAAAGAGTATTCTGGCTGCATTTCTTCCCAGACAGATTTGTTAGTTCTTTTGGTGGTCCATGATATTTTCAGCATTGTTCACCAGCAACACAATTCATAGGCATCAGTTCTTCTTTGGTCTCTATATACTCTCCAACTTTCACATGTATATGATGCAATTGAAAATGCCATGGCTTGGGTTAGCTACATCTTAGTCTTCAAAGTGCTATCTTTTCTTTTTAACACTTTGAAAAGATCTCTTGAAGCAGATTTTCCCAGTGTAATATGACATCTGATTTCTTGACTGACAGACAAGTGGTGGAATCTATTTCCTACTTCTAGTTTTGTAATCTCCATTGTTATGAAATTTCTTATGCTCCAACCTTGTCCCATATTCTTTAAGATCTTCCAACTTAAAATTTAAGTGGTCATTTCTCCTGT
>NW_006921744.1:7561563-7563418 GCF_000298275.1 Orycteropus afer afer | reverse complement strand
AAAATCGCAGGTTTCTATTATATGCTAATAATTTCAAGGGTTGACAAAAATAACAGTATTTGAAACCACAGTTGCCCAAGATACAGCAGCAAATTGTGAACGTTCAGCAGCAATATTTTACAGCAAGGCAAGTGTATATATATTAACCTAAGTACTCATACTTCACAGGTCATTGAATGCCGTTTTCTTCTCTCTAGAGTGAATGAATCTGACAACAAGTTGTCTGTAATCAGTGACTCAGAAGCCAAATGTATGGACACTCAGCAGAAATTACAGCTGGAATATACCTACGGGGCCCTGGAGGGCACTGGAGTCCTTGCTGAGAAGGTGGCTGATTCCAGGATGGGCAGCTCCAGGACAAGCATCTCCATTGGTAAGAGGATAATACAAGAAGCTGTTTTTTTCTGAAGGGTAAGATAACATCTAGAAATTAAAAACTTCTAGAATTTAAAAATGAATATAAATTATTTCCTCAAATCCTGTTAACCAAATTAGAAGAGGAAGGCAGGCTGAGCTGTGGACTTTTGTCTGTCAGGAGGGCACCACCATTTTGAATGTTTACAAGTGGCTTGACAATTTTGGATATTTAAAGAGACAGTACTCTCCCAGATCCCAGGGGCTTAAGAAAAGGTTCTTCTTGCCAGCAACCCCAAAGACACTCTGGACCTGCATGACTGAAAATGTACAACATTTCTCTTGTTACTCGTATACGCCACATCCATTTGGTGAATGGAGGTGTGGCCATCTCTCACTCGCAGACACCTTCTGGGCTGCAGGAAGTCCATCCCAGTCTGTGTGATGGCACGGAGCCTGGGTGCCCTCCCCTGTCCTCCACCGAGTTTTTTCTTTTTCATTTTCTCTTTCTTTTTTCTGATGTGTAGTTTGCTTGTATTTGTCTGTTTTAAAACTACTATTATTATTAATTCTTTTGTCCTTTTTACTATTATTCTTTATTCATCCCCTCCCATGTCCTAGTTTTCAGCATTTTTTCTTTTCCCTGTTCCTGTGTGAAATTTTTTAATTGAATTTCCCCCCCATTTTTCTCATGGTTAACCCCATTCCTTGTTTTTCTTTTTGCATTTTTCCCATTTTTTTTTCTTCATTATTCTCCTTCTCTACCTTTTTTGTCTTAGTGCCCTATCCCCAGATATTGCAGGTTTTCTTGTTTTTTTCTTCTTCTTTTTCCCTTTTTTCTTTTTTGGTTAGTGTTCCTGTGTGATTACATGGTATAATTTTGTCCATGTGCTTTTAATTTTTTGATGGTTATTCAATTGTTATCTTTGTCTATCTGAGTGGGAGACATCAATAGTTCCCACAAGACAAAACTACACCCACACCTCCTGCACTTCACTTACTGAGTGAGAGCCACCACCTCCTTCTCTGTCAATGGGCAAGTGATAAACTATCACCAACAAGAGCCTGAATAACCCTTTCCTGCTCTTCACAAACAGTTAACAGAGATCTAAATAGAACAATGCCACAATATCTCGGAGACATCAGACCATGAAAGTCCACACAAAGAAGCAAGATAAAGTGGTAGAGACAAGGGAGCAGGATATAGACCCAGAACACATCCCTGAGGAAGAAGCAGCATTGGAACTCTCTAACAAGGAATTCAACAGAATTATATTTAGGTATCTTCAAAGAATTGAGAGACAGACCAAGGAAAACACAGAAAAAGCCCTAGAAGAATTTTGGAAGAAAATACAAGAACAAAAAGACAAAATAAATGAAAAATTTGAAATGATTCCAAATCTACAGTTAGAAATCCAGAAGATTAAATTGTCAGAAATAGATAACACATTGGAAGGGCAAAGGAGTAGACTTGATGCAATGGAAGACAGAATTAATGAGA
>NW_006921744.1:7560731-7561253 GCF_000298275.1 Orycteropus afer afer | reverse complement strand
TGAGAAAATTGTCCAAGATTTTCTGGAGGAGAACTTCCCTGATATGATGAAAGATGAGAATATATCCATTCAGGAAGTCCAATGAACCCCAAACAGGATAGACACCAATAGAAAATCACCAAGACATACCATCATCAAACTCATCAAAACCAAAGACAAAGACAGAATCCTGAAAGCAGCATGGGAAAAACAAAAAGTTACTTACAGAGGATAGCCAGTAGGAATAAGCTCTGATTTCTCAGCAGAAACCATGAAAGCAAGAAGGCAATGGGATGGTATATATAAAACCCTGAAAAAGAAAAATTTTCAACCAAGAATTATATACCCAGCAAAATTATCCCTAAAAAAATGATAGTGAAATTAGGAGATTTCCAGATAAGCAGAAACTGAGGGAATTTGTTAAAACCAGACCAACCTTACAAGAGATGCTAAAGAGAGTCCTTTGGACAGAGATCCAAAAATAGCAAATAACAACCAACCATTAATACACAAGATGACATAACCCAGAAAACACAGCTATGG
>NW_006921744.1:7544938-7545732 GCF_000298275.1 Orycteropus afer afer | reverse complement strand
ACTGTAAAATGGTACAACCATTGTGGAAAGCAATATGGCAATTCCTTCAAAAGTTGGAACTAGAAATACCATTTGACCCAGCTATTCCATTACTAGGTATATATCCTGAAGAAGTGAGAGTCATGATAAGAACAGACATATGCACACCTATGATCATTGCAGCACTATTTACAATAGCCAAAAGATAGAAACAACCTAGGTGTCCATTAACTGAGGAATGGATAACCAAACTATGGTGCATACACACAATGGAATACTATGCAATACTAAAGAATGATATAGAATCTGCAAAACACCACATAGCGTGTATGAACTTGGAGGGCACTATGCTGAGTGAAATAAGTCAATCACAATAGTACAAATATTGTATTAGTCCATTATGGTAAAAGTCAAGGAAACGTTTATCTATTGAAGGACATTTTCTTTGTTGGTTACCAGGGGTAGAAGGGGAGGGGAGGGAACACTGTTAGTTAGATAGAGATAAGTATTGATTTGGGTGAAGAGAAGTGCAATGTGCCAAATGTGAGTGATCAATATGGTGGTACTGAGGAAGAGAAAGACACAAAATTTTGTGGGAGGTACAGGCAAGAAAGATGAACCCTTTTGCACGTGTACTACTGCTTTATCAGTGAAGGCAAACATGGGTATATCAGTGGATAGATGGGTGGACAGGCTGAACTATTAGGCATGTCTGTGAAACAGGGAATGTACCCAAGATCATGTATAGGTTTGGCAGACAATGGTCCTATAACTTGATGTGTATGATCTGAATTCCCAGGTGTATAGTAGATCTG
>NW_006921744.1:7543039-7544193 GCF_000298275.1 Orycteropus afer afer | reverse complement strand
AGCAAAGAAGAATGAAAAAAAAAAAAATCACAGAAACAATTAGCCTTAGCGACGGGTACACCATGTGATCTGCAGCCTGTATGACTATGAGACCAGAAGAGGTAGATGGTGCCAGCTACTACTGTCAACCACTTGGAAGGGGATCTATGTAGGAGATCCTTGATAGAGAGGGAGAACCATGTGGAACAAAACTCAAAAACATTTGGAAAATAAAAAGAGGGAGACCAGGTTTGCTGGTCCAATAGAACCTGGTGGAACCACTGAGACTATGGCTCCTAGCTGCCTGTCATGTCTGGAATTGAACAAATGCCTCTATGGCTTCCAGCCAAACAACAGACAGACATATGAGTTGAACATTTACCTGAAGTGGATACACTCCTTGGAGAGAACAATCATGGGAGAAAGAAGGGCTGCTTATGCACAGGAGACAACTCAGGGGGCAGGACTGCATGGATGGATGGACACAGGGAAAAGGTAACTATCAGGAGGAAATAGGAGGGGAGCTGTTGCATTGTGGTAAATTGTGTTCAATCTCATGAGACAAATTGAATGTGAACTACTGTATAGAAAGTGAATTTGCTCTGCAAATTTTCATTCAAATCGCAATTTTAAAAACTTGCCCCTATTTTGAGAGTCACTAGTATAAAATACGCCTCCAGGCCCAAAGAACCTATCTGTGCTGTGTTTCCTTATTTTTGAAAGGGGAGAAAATTGGTAGAAATTTGTCTTTCACTCCCAAGGGATATCCCAACATGCCCCTAACCAATGGATTTCCTAAAAAATTCACTCATGTCACACTTCATGGGTCTTACCAAGGCCTCTAGCAGTATGGCCTGGTGGTGTAGAGGTTAAAACATTCTGCTACTAACAAGAAAAGCTTGGCAGTTAGAACCCACCAACTACTCTGCAGGAGTAAAAAGAAGCAGTCTGCTTCTGTAAAGATTTTCAGCCTTGGAAACCATATGAGCAGTTCTGCTCTGTCCTTAAGGGTCATTATATGTCAGAATCAACTCGATGGCAGTGGGTTTGGGGTTATTGCTCATCCTGTCAAGTCAGCATGATGTCATCAATTGAATAGACTGAGGTGATGTTTTGTAGTTGTCCAGATATCTTTTCAGAATATAATATGACAAAGAGGGAGAAAATTAACACAA
>NW_006921744.1:7540527-7542035 GCF_000298275.1 Orycteropus afer afer | reverse complement strand
CCAGTCACTACTCACCAAAGTAGGAGGTGGAACAATGTTTTGTGTAGTATGTTATGCCAATTAAGCTTGATGTCTCCTGCGACTATGATCCCAAGCCCACAGGGTCAACTACTCACTCCCTCTGGGTAGCTGTCTGTGACCAAGAAGTGACTACAATCTTGTCCCTTGTCAGCTCTACTATACACCTGGGAATTCTTACAGAACATACAAATACACTTGTAGAACCATCGTCTTCTAACCCTATACATGGTATTGCGTACACTCCCTGCTGCAGAGAGGTACCTAATAGTTCAGCCTGTCCACACACCTATCCACCTGTATACCCATGTTTGCCTTCACTGACAATGCAGTACTGTATGTGCAAAAGGATCTGTCTTTGTTGTCTGCACCTCCCATGTACCTCTGTGTGTCTTCTTCTTCCTTAATGCCACTCACATTTGGTACATTGCCCTTCTCTTCACCCAAATCGATACTTATCTCTACCTATCTAACATTATTCCCTATGCTCCCCTCCCACCCCAAGTAACCAACAAAGAAAATTTCCTACCATATATAAACCTTTCCTTGACTTTTACAATAACGGACTAATATAATAATATTTGTCCTTCTGTGATTGATTTATTATACTCAGCATAATGTCCTCCAAGTTCATTCACATTGTGCAGCATTTTGCAGATTCTATGTTATTCTTTAGCGTTGCATAGTACTCCATTGTCTCTGTGGTTGTACTTGTTATGTCTATCGAGTCATTTTCAACTCAAAGTGACCCATGCACAGCAGAACGTAACGCCACCGAATCCCATGCCACCTCTATGATCCTTGCTATACTTGAGCCCATTTTCACAACCACCGTGTCAATCCATCTCGTTGAAAGCCTTCCCTTCTTTCGTCGACCCTCCACCTTACCAAGCATGACATCTTTGTCCAGGGAATGGTCCCTTCTGACAACATGACCAGAGTAGGTGAGATGGAGTCTGGCCATTCTCATTTCCAAGGAGCATTTGGGCTGCAATTCCTCCAGGACAGATCTCTTAGTGCTTTTAGCAGTCAATGGTACTTTCAGCATTCTTTGCCAGCACCACAACTCAAAAGCATCAATTCTTCGATCTTCCTTATTCACTGTCCAACTCTCACATGCATACGAGGCGATTGGAAATAGCAGGACCTGTGTCAGGCGCACCTTAGTCCTCAAGGAGACATCCTTGCTCCTCAGTACTTGAAAGAGTTCCTTCGCACCTGACCTACCCAGTGCTACACATCATCTAATGTCCTGACTGCTGCTTCTATTGGCCTCAGTTGTAGAACCAAGCAACATGAATTCTATGACAACCTCAATCTTTTCTCCATTTATCATAATGCAGTTTATTGATCTAGTTGGGAGGATATTTGTTTTCTTTATATTGAAATGTAATCCATACTACAGACTGTATTCTTCAATCTTCATCAGTAAGTGCCTCAAGTCATCCTCATTTTCAGCAAGCAAAGTTGTATCATCTGCATATCTCAGG
>NW_006921744.1:7539074-7539577 GCF_000298275.1 Orycteropus afer afer | reverse complement strand
GCTCTATTATCTTGTCATGTCTTTCATTTGCTTTAGCTACTCTCCACTCAAGGGCAAGTTTCAGAGTCTCTCCTGCCATTCATTTTGGTCTTCTCTTCTTTTGTTGTCTTTTTAATGACCTCTTGCTTTCTTCATGGTTGATGCTCTTGATGTCATTCCACAATTCTTTTGGTTCTCCATCATTGGTGTTCAATGCATCAAATCTATTCTTTAGATGTTCTCTAAATTCAGGAGGGACATATTCAAAATCATATTTTGGCTCCTGTGGACTTGTTTTAATTGTCTTTAACTTCAAGTTGAACTTGCATATGAGCAGTTAATGGTCTGTTCCACAATCAGCTCCTGGACTTGTTTTGGTGGAAGATACTGAGCTTTTGCAGCACCTCTTGCCACAAATGCAGTTAATCTGATTCCTGTGTATTCCATATGGTGAAGTCTATGTGTATATCTGCCATTTGTGTTGTTAAAAAAAGGTATTTGCAATGCATAAGTCATTGGTCTTG
>NW_006921744.1:7537897-7538606 GCF_000298275.1 Orycteropus afer afer | reverse complement strand
TACTCGTGCTGGGGCGAAATGGTATTTCATTGTTGTTTTGAATTGCATCTTTCTAAAGGCTAATTATCATGAGCATTTCTTCATGTTTGTTGGCCACCTGAAATATTTAGGTCTTGAGTGTTAACATTATCCTCACTTTCTTCACAGAATGAAATACTGTTTTTGATGTGCTCTGTTAGCTAAGCAGGAAGGGACAGTTTTAGAGATTTTTCACTTGCCCTTTTCTACTATAATACCTCTTACTGCACAATCCAAGTACCTAATATAGAGGTTACTCCTACTTCCATATATATTCATTCCAACTGTACTCTCATAGACTTGGTAAATGACTACTGAGTGGGTGTGCAGATCCTGTGAGGCAGACATTAAATTTATTACAATTCATGCATTAGTCCCCACTCTAATAGGGCACCTATATGACATTGTGGGTTCCCAGGTATCAATATCAACTCAGACCCTGTATTCAGTAATCCTTGAAATGTAGAAATATCCCTTTGCCTAACACAGAATCATACAAGTAAATAGTTTTAAATTCCTCTGGTGAAGGACAGAGGTATCATTACAGTATATGTTTGCCATAGTGTCTTATGATGGGTTATTTAGAGAAGCAAAACCAGTGAAGCTTATACATATGTGTATGTGTATATGTATATATATGTATATATGTATGTAAGTATATTTGTATATATGTGTATGTGTGTGTGTGTGT
>NW_006921744.1:7536515-7537728 GCF_000298275.1 Orycteropus afer afer | reverse complement strand
TTCTCACAAGTCCCAGGTTCATGGGTTAGATATCAGGCTGGAGGATTTGCCTCACTCCTGTAGCTGCAGGGGCTGATGAACCCAAGATCAGAAGGTCAGGTGGCAGGCTGCTGGGTCATAGGCTGTGGAGGGTAATGAATCCTAAGATCTGCAGAAATCTATTTATTCACTTGTGAAGCACATCTCATCTATAGCTTGGTTATAGTGAAATTTATGTTGTTAATTTACCAGCCTCACAAGTAGGATAGAAGATAGGCATAGCTCCTGAGGGGGCACCTGTTACCATGAGGGAGAGAGGCCTCTGCAGGGTCTTCTAAGAAGACAAAGTAATACAATTTTCCAGGGATTGAACTGCCTCTACAAGCTGTCAGAATTTAATGGGGTCTGAAGAACCAACATCCTCAGAAGCATACATCCAGAAATCCCAATCCTATGTTTAAGAGCCTAAGGTTTTCTCAAGGTCTTGAATGTGGCACAATACACCTGTCTTGGTTGAGCATTTAAGCAGCTTTGAGCTCTGCAACTCTGTCAGATCTTTAGCTTGCTGCCCAGGTGTTTGTGTTCCACCACTGCAGGAGACTAGGGCCGCTGTAACCCCTCATGCTTAGTTATTAATGCTTTACTTATTAATCTCCTTAAGTTTCTCACTCTCTCTCTTCAGGGTAAAATTAGACGTTGCAGTATCCAAACAACTTCATCATCTTTTTAAAACAGCTTTATTGAGATATAATTCACATACTATACAACCTACACAAATAAAGTATACAATGGAATGCTTTTACTATATTTATTAAATTGTGCAACTATCACCACAATAAATTTTAGAATATTTTCATCAACCCAGAAAAAATCCTGTAACTATTAGCAGTCACTCCCAATTAACTCTCAATCCCCTAGCTCAAGACCACCACTAGTCAACTTTCTGCTTATATAGATTTGCCTATTATGGACATTTGTTATAAATGGAATCATATAATGCATGTTCTTTTATGACTGTCATTGACTTAGCTTAATGTTTTCAAGGTTCATCTGTGTTGTAGTATGTATTTCATTTATTTTTGTGGGCAAATAATATGTTACTGAATGAATAGATCACATTTTGTTTATTGGTTTCTAAGTTGATAGATATTTGGGTCCTTTCTACTTCTTAGCTGTTATAAACAATGCTACTATGAATATTCGTGTTCCTGTTTTTTGTGGATGTACTATTTCA
>NW_006921744.1:7528122-7532150 GCF_000298275.1 Orycteropus afer afer | reverse complement strand
GATAACATGGAGAAGAATGGAAATTCCAGAACACTTCACTGTACTCATTAGGAACCTATACATAGACCAGGAGGCTGTCATTCAAACAGAACATGGGGACACTGCATGGTTTAAAATCAAGAATGGAATGTGTCAGGGTTGTATCCTTTCACCATACTTATTCAATCTGTATGCTGAACAAAGAATCCGAGAAGCTGGGCTATATGAAGAAGAACGTGGCATCGGGATTGGAGGAAGAATCATTAATAACCTGCGATATGCTGACAACACAACTTTGCTTGCTGAAAGTGATGATGAATTGAAGCAGTTACTGATGAAGATTGAAGAATACAGTCTGCCGTATGGATTACATCTCAATATTAAGAAAACAAAATTCCTCACAACTAGACCTATAAGCAGCATCATAATAAATGGAGAAAAGATTGAAGTTGTCAAAAACTTCACATTGCTTGATTCTACAGTCCACACCAATGGAAACCAGCAGTCAGGACATCAGACAACAAATTGTTAAGTGCCATCATGTTGTTTCCTACTCCTAGTGACCTTATGCACAACAGAACGAAACACTGCCCAGTCCCGTGCCAGCTCCAGGATCTTTGCTATACTTGAGCCCATCATTGCAGCCACTGTCAATCCGTCTCATTGAGGGCATTCCCCTCCTTCATCGACCATCCGTCTTACCAAGCATAACATCCTTTTCAAGGGAATGGTCCCTTCCAACAACATGACCAAGCAGGTGAGATGAAGTCTAGCCATTCTTGCCTCCAAGAAGCATTCTGGTTGCACTTCCTCCAGGACAGATTTGTTAGAACTTTTAGCAATCCATGGTATTCTCAGTATTCTTGGCCACCATCACAACTCAAAAGCATCAACACTTCCTCGGTCTTCCTTATTCATTGTCCAGCTCTCATGTGCATATGAAGTGACTGAAAATACTATGACTTGTGTAAGGCGCACCTTAGTCTCAAGGTGATAGCTTTGCTCTTCAGCACTTGAAAGAGGTCCTTTGCATATAGCACTGGGCAAAACAGCTGCAAAGGATCTCTTTCAGGTGCTGAAGAACAAAGATATCTCCTTGAGGACTAAAATGCAAATGATCCAACCCAAGGAATATTCATTTTCAAGTATAGCAAGTATCGTAGAGCTGGTGCAGGACTGGGCAGTGTTTCCTTCTGCTGTGCATAAAGTCACTATGAGTCAGAGACAAGTCGACAGTACCTAACTACAGCAACAACTGAAATCTACTCACAATGACGTTCTCTTTTATTGTAATCTATGTGTAAGGCAGTGCCCAAACAAGTTTTCTCAGACTGCTCTGATAAAATTTGTGTTACTTACAAAGAAGTAAGTGCCTAGATAAGAAGATGTGCAAGTGATTCTTCGGGGGAAAGCCTGTGAAGGAAAAAGGGGATGTAGTAGGCAGAACAGAAGAATCCTTCAATATTGCAAATAAAGGTTTGAGTTGTTCCTTCTGTTTTTTGCCTCAAGAAAGGCCAAGTATGTTCTTCCTTTTTGATTTTCTAACTCCACGTCTTTGAATACTTCATTGTTATATTTTATCTTGGCTTCTTGAGCCACCCTTTGAAATTTTCCATTCAACATTTTTACTTCATTATTTCTTCTGTTTCCTTTAGCTGCTCTGCACTGGAGAGCAAGTTTCAGAGTCTCTTCTGATACCTATTTTGGTCTTTTATTTCATTCCTGTCTTTTTAATATCCGTTGCTTTCTTCATGTATGATATTCTGAATGTCATCCTGCAACTCTTCTGGTCTTACTAAATAAATAAATAAATAAATAAATAAATAAATAAATAAACTCGTTGCTGTCAAGTCAATTCAACTCATAGCAATGCCTGCTCGGGTTTCTGTGGTGGTATGTCTATGAAAGTAAATTGCCTAATATTCCTTCCAAGGAGTGGCTGATAGGTTTGAACAACCAGCCTTCTGATTAGCAGTCAAATGCTTTAGTCACTACAACACCAGTGTTCATCAGTATTCAGTACATCAAATCAATTCTTGAGATGGTCTCTAAATTTAGGTTGGATATATTCATGGTCATACTTTGGCTCTCATGGACTTGTTTTAATTTTTTTCAGCTTCAACTTGAATTGCATATGAGCAATTGATGGTCTGTTCCACAATCGTCCCCTGACCTTGTGACTGAAGATACTGAGCTTCTCCATCGTCTGTTTCCACAGATGTAGTTGATGTGGTTCCTATTCCTGTGTGTTCCATCAGCAAAGTCCCCATGTATATTCATCATTTGTGTTGTTGGAAAAAGGTATTCCTGATGAATAAGTCATTTTGGTCTTGCAGAATTCTATCATGCAATCTCTCATGTTGTTTCTGTCACCAGGCCAAAATTTCCAACTACTGCTCCTACTTCTTTGTTTCCAAGTTTCACATTCTAATCACTAGTAATTATGAATGAATCTTGACTGAATGTTTGATGAATTTCAAATTGCAGCAGTTCATAAGAATTTTTAGTTTCTTTACCTTTGGCATTAATGGTTGGTATATGAATTTGAATAATAATATTAACCTGTCTCCCTTGTAGGCATATGGTTAATATCCTATCATTCATAGCATTGTACTTCAGGATAGACCTTAAAAATCTTTTTTGACAATGAATGCAACACCAATCCTGTGGAATTTGTTTTTCCTAGCATAGTAAATCACATGATTGTCTGATTCAAAATGTTCAATACCACATGAACTCACCATGTTATACACTCACCCATGTTCTTTGCAGGATTATTCACAATAGCAAAAAAATGGAAACAACCTGCATGCCCATTAACAGGTAAATGGACAAGTAAAATCTGATAGATACACACAATGGAATACTGTGCAATATTAAGGAAGAAAATGAATCTGCAAAATACCTGTGGAGTGAAATTAGTCAATCACAAAAGCACAAGTATTTTATGAGACCACTACTATAAAAAGTTAAGGTTTACACACAGAAAGAATTGTTCTATAAGCATTACCAGGGGTGGGAGAGGAAGAAAGAGAAAATCACCAACTAGAGGTAGACACCTACTAACTTGAGTGAGGGGAAAGGCACTATGCAATTAGGAGGAGGCCAGCATCAAATGATCAAAGTGGTGGAAGACACAGGAAGGAACACAAGAGTTAAAGGCAACAAATGTTAATACAATTACATACACAGTCCTGCAATAAAAGTAATAACAATAATTTACAAGTAAATACATAGATAAACACTCAATCTGAATGGAGGTGAGAAGGTGACTGCGACTATGCCCACAAATATATGTAGGTTTGGCAGAGGCAATCTATCTATCTATTTGTGCTACAAATATATCCATAAATAGAGTTGAGTGTACAAGGCACAAAGTTATGAAAACATCTTAATTGTAACTCACTGCCGTGGAGTCAGATCTGACTCATAGCAACCCCACCTCCTTATGTTTTCGAGTCATAATCATTATGGAAGTAGATTGCTCAATTTTACATCCAAGATGAAAACAAGTTAGTCATAACCACAAACCTTGAGAGAATGAGTTGCTGGATATGGAGGCTGAGGACCATAGTCTTGAGGGTCACTAAATTCAATTGTCATAATGTAGTCCACAAAGACAATGTTCTACATCCTACTTTGGTGAGTAGTGTCTGGAGTCTTAAAAGCTTGTGAGCAGCCATTTAAGGTACAACTATTGGTCTCTTCCCATCTGGAGAAAAGAAGAGTGAAGAAAACAAAAAATGCAGGAAACAATTAGTACAAAGGACTAATGGAGCAGTGAATTCCAGTCTCTGTGAGCCTAAGACCAGAGGAACTAGATGGTACCTGGCTAGATCACTGCTGACAGCACTGAAAGGGATCACGTAAGTGGTCCCAGATAAAGCTGGGGAAAATGTGGAAGAATTCAAATTCATAACAAAGGCCAGGCTTGGTGTTTGGAAGAAGACTGGTGGAACCACCAAAACTGAGGTACTTAGACTCCCTTCAAGGTAGGAACTGAACTGAAGCCCTATAGCTCACCTGGCACTCAAAGATAGGCCCATACA
>NW_006921744.1:7526095-7527685 GCF_000298275.1 Orycteropus afer afer | reverse complement strand
TCAAAAGAAGATGGAAGGAATACACAGATTTACTACCAAAAATAATTGTTGTGCAGCCATTTCAGAAGGTCACATATGATCAAAACTGATGGTACTAAAGGAAGCTGCACTGAAGGCATTGGGATAAACTGGATCCAGTAATTGACACAATAAAAATTGGGATACTTCAATGAACTGATGCAACAGTAGAAGTGGTCATTTTTCTATGATTACAAATTTGGAAACGGGCACCTGGCCAAGCGACTAAAATCTATATTTGTGTTCATATCAAAAAAAGGTAATCCCATGCAATGTAGAAATTATCAAACAAGATCATTAATATCACATGCAAGCAAAATTTGGCTGAAGGTAACTCAAAACAGCTTCAGCCATACATTAACAAGTAACTATCAGAAATTGAAGCCAGATTCAGAAGAGGATGTGGAATGAGAGATATCAATGTTGATGTCATATAGATCTTGGCCAAAAGCAAAGACTTCAAGAAAGATGTTTACCTGTGTTTTATTGACTACCCAAAGGCATTCAACTATATGGATCATAACAAATTATGGATAACATTCAAAAGAATGAGAACTCCAGAACACTTAATTGTGCTCATGAGGACCCTGTATGTATATCAAGAGGCAGTCATTCAAATAGAACAAGGGAATCCTGCATGGTTAACAATAGAAAAAGGTGTGTGGTAGGGTTGTAACCATTCAGCATATTTATTCAATCTGTATACTGAGCACATAATCTGAGAAAATGGACTGTATGAAGAAGAATCTAGCATGAAGATTGGAGGAAGACACTTTAGCAACCTGTGATATGCAAGAAGAGATGACCTGAAGCACTTACTGATGAAAGTCAAAGAATATGCAGCCTTCAGTATGAATTATGCCTGAACATGAAGAAAGAAAAAACTGGATGGATAAGCAACAGCATGTTAAATAAGGAAAAGAATTGGAGTGGTCAACAATAAGTCAGTGCCTATGGAATTAAAAAAAAAAGAACTGCCATCAAGTTAATTCCAACTCATAGCGACTCCAATTGGGTTTCCGAGGTGGTAAATCTTTATGGAAGTAGATTGCCCAGTCCAACCTATTTCATTGGGCCATTCTGCTTCAAATGACCCCTTTAAAATCCTAAAAACAAAAATATCATCTTGAAGTCTAAGGTGTGCCTGACACAAGCTTTGATACTTTCATTTGCTTCGTATGCATGTGAAACCTGGACACTGAAAAAGGAAAACTAATGAAGAGTAGATGCACTTGAAATATGGTGTTGGCAAAGATTATTGAATACACCAAGGGCTGCTAGAAGAATGAAGAAATCTCTCTCATAAGAGGTATATCCAGAATGCTCCTTAAAAGTAAGGGTAGTGAGACTCTGTGTCATGTACTCTGGGCATGTTATCAAGAGGTACCAGTCCTTGAAGAAAGACACCATGCTTGGTAAAGTTAAAGGTCAGTGAAAAAGAGGAAGACCCTCAATTATATGGATTGACACAGTGGCTGCAACAGTGAGCTCAAATATAGCAACAATTATTAGGATAGTGCAGAATTAGGCGCCGTTTCATTCTGTTACACTTAAGGTCACTGTGATTCAGAG
>NW_006921744.1:7521350-7525867 GCF_000298275.1 Orycteropus afer afer | reverse complement strand
GGAAGGTGAGACCAACCATTGCTAGCTTTGAGGACAGAAGGGGTCACAAGCTGAGGAAAGCAGGCAGCCTCTAAAGGCTGGAAAAGTTAAAAAAAAAATGGCCCCTAGAGTCTCAAGAAAGGAACATAACTATACCAGCATTTTTATTTTAGCTCAGTGAAAACTATTACCACTTCTGACCTCCAAAATTATATTTTAATATTTGTTGTTTTAAGACACTAAATTTATGGTTATTTATTACAGCAACTATAAAAACCCACTGTCATCACATCAATTCTGATTATAATTACTCTATAAGACAGAGTAGAACTGCCCCATAGGGTTTTCAAGATGTAAGTCTTTACAGAATCAGACTACCTCATCTTTCTCCTCCAGAGAAGCTGGTGGGTTTGAACCACTGACCTGCAAACTACTGACAACTCAACAGAATGACACCCCCAACCATCTAGGTCACCATGAGTTGGAGCTAACTACACAGCAATGAACAACAACAACAATGTATGGTCTAGTAATCTTTCCCTTTGAATTTTAGACAATTTGTGTCATGATAGGTAGTAATGTTATTTTTTTCATTAGGCATTATCAAATTAATAGTGCTAATCCAGACACTTAACAGTGTCATGTTATACTTCTTTGCAGTTTAGGTCAAAATTAGGAAAAAAATAGTAATTTGTTCCAATTTATGATGTTGTTTCTCATAAACTTTTTTTTACAAAATAAAACTAGTTGCTATTTTTATACTATTCACTAAAAACACACTGGTAAAATTTTAAATGCAGAGATGTATAGGAGTCTATGTAACTGTGACATAGTGGCAAATATTGTGGAATTGGAATCAGATTTGGTGACATCTCCAATTTCAAATTTTATCTCTTACTGGCTATGATTTTTGTGTAAACTGAAAACGCTGAGTGATCTGAATTTCTCAGGAAATTAGAGTAGGGAAAATTGTATCACAGGGTTTTGTGAGGATACAATGCGATTTTGTAAGGAAAATTAAGTACCAGATCTGTAATTCATTCACATACAATTCATTGACATCAATTTGTTTAAATAATTCCTATTACTACTTTTGATTTTGTATTTTGTATTTCTATGTCATCTTTCATTACAAAGATATGCTATATTTAACATTTATTTTTGTCACTTAAAATGGAATTTTTCTTTAATTTTCTCTAAATCATCAAGCATCAAATACAATAAGGCAGAAATTACCGAAGCAATAGCCTAATTCAGCAGCCTTGACCTAGGTCTAAATGTGAATGGAAAACAAACAATAATAACATCATCTTCACTATTTATTTAGCATTTACCTCAAGTATGAAAAATAAGCAGCAAGTCACAGGGTTAATAGCATTCATTAAGATGACATCACCAGTAGAAATCATAGATTTTCTTATACAAAATATACAACAAATAACTTTAAATTTGTAGCAAATATCTTTAAATATTGTTTACATTCATTATTACTTTCAAAATGTGATCGTTATTAGAATCATCACTGTACCTTACTCTTTCTTGTGTTAATAACCAAAAAACAAACCAAACTCACTGTCAGCAAGTTGATTCCGCCTCATAGGGATCCCCATTGGGTTTCTAAGGCTGTAAATCTTTGTAGAAACAGAGTGCTTCACCTTTCTTTCAGGGAGTGGCTGTTAGGTTTAAACCACTGACCTTTTGGTTAGTAGCCAAATGTCCTAACCACTAAACAACCAGACCTCTTTAATGTATTAATAAAGAAACAATCATATTACTTTACCACAGATTTATTGTTATTTCTAATATTTTTATAACATAACTGTTACCCCAAAATCCTATGCATTTTATTGTATGGCATTTAACATTATTCTCAGATGAGTAGATTGAATAAATAATTTGTGGTATATCCACATAGGGAATTCGATGCAGCAGTGAAAACAAATTACCACAATATGATAAACTTCACAAAAACAACACTGAAAGAAAGAAGTGTACACATTAGGGCTTCCAGTAAGATGGCAGAGTAGGCAGACAGACTACACAGACCCTCTTCAACAAAGAAAAGGGGAACCAATTAACACAGGTACAGAAGATTATCCTGGAGCCCTGAGCTTTGAAGCAAAGGATATAGAAGTGGACTGAACTCCAACTAGGAGGAGAACTTGCATGAAAACACCAAAAAAGGAGACGTATGGAGCTGCGGTCTGTCAGCAAACCTGATGGCGCAGACAGCTTGGATATTGCAGAGTGGTGTTAGGGCCTAAGAGTTACCTAAAAATTGGTCCTTCTGGCCAGGGGCTGCACAGAGGACTGCACTGGTGGCTGGTAAATAAAAGAGGATGCATCAAAGAGGAAGGAGGGCTGAGCTGTGGACTTTTGCCTTTCCAGAGGATGCAGCCATTTTTAATGTTCGTAAGTGGTTCGACCATTTTGGATATTTAAAGTGTCAGTGTTCTCCCAGATTCCAGAAACCTTAGAGCAGACTCCACTTGCCAGGAAACACAAGGACATTCCAGATGCCAATGACTGAAAAGGTGCAATATTTCCCTTGTTACTCTTATACCCCACACCCTCTTGGTGAATGGAGGTGCATCTATCCCTCACTCTCACCCACCTTCTGGGCTGGCAGGAATTCCTTCCCACTCTGTGTGCTCAGATAGAGCCTGCCTGTGGGATAGGTTCACCCTGCCCAGATTTTTTTTTATTAGTTTGTTTGCTTTTGTCTGTTTTAAAATAATAATAATAATTGTTATTCAGGAAACAAGGATACTTTCAGCAAGACAGAAAGTCCACAGGTGGTCTCCAGTGCCCTTTGGGTTCTCCAGGCCTGGTGACCTCATCAGTTTCTTGATTCAGTCACACCACCCACCACTGCAGACTTGTGTGCAGAGCCTCTGTCAGCCAGGCTTCCTCCCAGGCCCTGAACTGCTGGTCCCAGGCCCCATCAACATCCCTAAATGCCCAGACTGAGCCACTATCCGAAACTCTTTAGCTATGCTAAAATGCCCATGGAGAAGAAAGCACTTGAGATGGTGGAGAAGTGCCTGGATAAGTACTTACAGCATGTGAGCAATGACCTGGAGGTATTGCTGCTCATGCCAGCTGCAAGACAGTGAGACCAGAAGACCTGGAGATGCTGATGTGGTGGCAGGGCCTGGTAACCAACCAAGTGTCACTTCACTTGCTTTTAGAGCAGTAGCTGTCCCTGGAGAACCAGCAGCTTCTCATCCCCTGTGCGTTAAGTGACAATGCTGTGTTCCCTGCCCAGTAGTGCCAGGCTCCAACACCTGCCCTGTTCCCTCCTGGGCTCTCATGACCCCACATATGCCTCCAGGTCTCCTTCCTCACCTCCCTCACTCCAGCCACAATAAACTGTTACAAACAGAAAAAGAAAAAAAAGTGAATCCATTCAATGTGGAAGAGATAGTATCTTTCGCAAATGGTGGTGGCAAAACTGGTTATCTATTTGAAGAAAAAGGAAATAAGATCATTACCTCACACCACACACAAAAACTAACTTGAGATGGATTAAAGACTTAAACGTGAACCTAAAACTATAAAGTTCATCAAAGGAAAAATAGGGGCAAACATAGGGGCCCGAATATATTACATAACAAGTTTATCAAGCATAACCCAAAATACACAAACACCAGAAGATAATCAAGATGAATGGAACCTTTTAAAAAATAAATTTGTATGTTCTTCAAAAGACTTTTCCAAAAGAGTCAAAAGAGAACCTATAGATTGGAAAAAATATTCAGCAATGACATATCTCAAAAGCGACTTATGTATAAAATTTGTAGAAAATTCCAACACCTCAACAACAAAAAGACAAATAGTCCAATTAAAAAAAAAAATGGGCAGAAGACATGAATAGACACTTCACCAAAGAGGATATTCAGGCAGCCAACAAACACATGAAGAAATGTTCATGATCATTAGCCATCAGAGAGGTGCAAATCAAAATAACAACGCAATACCATCTTTCCCCAGCACTAGTAGCAAAGTTCAGCAAGATAGTAAATAACAAATACTGGTGACGATGTGGAGAGATTGGGTCTCTCATACACTGCTGGTGGGACTGTATAATGACACAACCATTGTGGAAAGCAATAAGGAAATTCTTTAAAAATTTGGAATTAGAAATACCTTTTCACCCAGCCATTTCATTACTAGTTATATATCCTATACAAGTGAGAGCCATGACAAGAGCAGACATATGCACACCCATGTTCATTGCAGTACTATTTACAACAGCCGAAAGATGTAAACAACCTAGGTGTCCATCAACTGAGGAATGAATAACCAAACTGTGGTACATACACACAGTGGAATATTATGCAACCGTAAAGAATAACGCAGAATACGCAAAACACCACATACCGTGGATGAACTTGGAGGACATTATGCTGAGTGAAATAAGTCAATCACAGAAGGACAAACATTGTATTAGTCTGTTATTGTAAAAAGCCAAGGAAAGGTTTATATATGGAAGGACAATTTCCTTGTATGTTACCAGGAGTGAGAGGGGAGGGAAG
>NW_006921744.1:7518747-7519853 GCF_000298275.1 Orycteropus afer afer | reverse complement strand
AGGTAATTAATCTGATTAATTTATTTAATTCAGCATTATAGAATTGTATCATCTTGTTTTGGGGCCAGAAATGTTAGATAATAACACTTTAGGAGCTTTGTAAAAATAATTTAACCTTTCTGAGTTTTATTCCCATTATCACAGATATTGGAACTATGGTGGGCAATTCCCTTTATACCCTCTGGATACAAAGTTTTATGGTTAATGAATATGAAACTTGAGAAACTATTCATTTTCCAGAATTCTTTGCTGACAATTCAGCAGTTTCACTCTGCTTCTTATATGACTTATGGTAAACTTTGGTTCATATGGTTCAGGGAACATCTTCACTTTTTTGATATTCACTGGTTCCAAATGAAGAAAGAATTGTAAATTTCAGTGAGGGAAAAGAATAGCTTAGAGTACAAAGGGAGATCTTCATTTCTGTTATGGAAGCCTACAGTGTCACACCTACTAGATTGGGCAGCCTACTGTAAAATCCAAGTGGTAAAGGGAGAAGAGAACAAATTTGTGGCCTCTGTCTTTTAATTTATTTTTCTCTGCCAGTTAAATAGGAGGCGTAGTTAGTCAAATAGGGGTGAAAATGTTAGGTAGCAAAGAGTGGGTATGAATACGATCACAAAATTAAAAAAAAAAAAAAAAACTTCACTGCCCTCGAGTTGGATCCAAATCATAGCGACCCCTCCTCCTTCGGTTTCCAAGGCAGTATCTTTACAGAAGTAGACTGCCCAAACTTCCATTCGAGGAGTGGCTGGTGGGTTTGAACTGCCAGCCTTCTGGTTAGCAGTTTTACGTCTTAGGCACTACGCCACCAGAGCTCCCAAAATTAAGAAAAATCTTTTAAATTTTGGGATATTGTGCTTTTTTTAATGCAAGGAAAAATGAAGAGGGATTGACAAAATTTTCAGTGACAAAGTAAGCACAAAATATTTTCATTTATTGGCATCATGACAATGAAACTAAAAGTCAAATGATAATATTAACTAAGATATAAAAGTTCTTTTAATTCAATGAAGTTATGATTCCTTTAAAACTAGTTCTAATTTGGGCTAATAAAAATGGTAAACAAAATTTACAAGTTTACTGGAGTTGTTTAGTCTTGCCTA
>NW_006921744.1:7516275-7517396 GCF_000298275.1 Orycteropus afer afer | reverse complement strand
GACTCATAGAGACCCCTCCTGGGGTTTCCAAGGTGGTATCACTATGGAAGTACAGTTAAATATATTTGAGTAATTTGACTTTATGACATGTCTTAAAACAAAGTTTTGTTACAATATTTATATACCAAAACCAAACTCACTGTTAAGTCAATTCCAACTCATGGCAACCCCCATTGGGTTTCCAATGTGGGAAATCTTTATGGAAGTAGATTGCCCCACAAAATGGTCCTACTACAACATAAGTAAGATTATGTCATTTCTCTTGCAAAACCTTATTGTCTCCCATTTACCTCAGAGTGCATACCAAAGACCTTCCTAAGACCTGCAAGGCTTTACATGATTGGGCCAGTTATCTAACTTAAACTTCTGTTTTTCTATCCTATTCACTCTGCTGTAGTCACACTGAATTAAGCACTATTCCTTAAGAACTTCAGGCATTTTCCTGCCTCAGGACCTCTGTACTTGTTCTTCTATCTGTAATGTTTTTCCTCCGATATTCTCAGGCTTGTTTCCTCCATTCCTGCAGTTCTTTACTTCAAAGCTATTTTCTGGGCAAGGCCTTCTCTAGCCTTCCTAATAGTTTAACCACCCCTTCCCTTATTACTTGTATAAATTTATTTTCCCTGCTTAACTTTTATCCTCTATTATGATGTGTATTTTACTTACTTTTATTTTTATATTTATGTACCTGGTGGCACAGTGATGAAGGTCTCAACTGCTAACCAGAAGGTCCACATTTCAAAGCTACCAGCTAATCTGTAGGAGAAAGATGTGAGTTTGCTCCTGCAAAAATTACAGTCTTGGAAGTCCTCTGGAGCAGTTCTACTCTGTCATATGTTGCTATGAGTTGGAAATGACTTGAGGGCAGTGGGTTTGAATTCTTGCTTGTTATTTGGGCTTCTCTCATCCTCATGGGTATGATTTGTGTTTGTTTAATGCCATATCCTCAGTGCTTAGGAAAAACCCTAACAATTTTTATACATAAATATTTATTGATTGAGTGAATTGAGTTTAACCTGTGTGTGTGTTTTTAAGCATTGGATTCTCACTCAAAGAAACAAAAAGTTTCCTATATATAGAAAATCCCAAAACATTTACAAGAAACCTTATAGAATTAATAG
>NW_006921744.1:7514820-7515216 GCF_000298275.1 Orycteropus afer afer | reverse complement strand
GAGGTTCTCAGCACAAGGGCGCTTGGTCCAAAGGACACATTCCCCACCTGGCCCTTTTTCTTAATTGTAGTCAGATTCCTCTCTCTCTGCTTAATTCTCTCTCCTTTTATCTCTTGTTAGATAAAAATGATGCAGACCACACCCCTGGGAAGCTGACCTTACACAGCAGATCAGGACAATGACCTGAGTAAGGATATTGCATCACACCCTAATCATCTAATGAGTGATTGGCGGATCACATCATGAGGGATGATTACATCGTTACATATCTGCCAAGTCACATGAAAATCATGGCCAAGACAAGTTGATATATGTTTTTTTGGGGACATAATTCTGTCTATGACAGGACTTAATGTGCAAAATAAAACCATACAATCCATAGAAGAAAAACCAGGG
>NW_006921744.1:7513775-7514294 GCF_000298275.1 Orycteropus afer afer | reverse complement strand
ACTCCCATTAGGAGGACTAAGAATTAAAAAAAAAAAAAAAAAAAGCAGGAAATAATAGATGGTGAGGTTGTAGGGAAATTAGAACCCTTACTTATTGCTGGTGTAAATACAAAATGGTACAGGTGTTGTTGATAATTGTGTGGCAGTTTCTGAAAAAACTAAATGTTTATGTAATAGATGACCCAGCAATTCCATTCCTCATTATATACACAAAGACTTGATAGCAGAGTCTCAGAGACTTATACGTGAGTGTTTATTGCAGCACTATTAACTCACAGCAGGAAAATGTGGAAAGAATGTAAATGCCCATCATCAGATAAATGGATAAACAAAATGTGGTACATACATACAATTGAGTAGTAGTCAGCCAGTAGGAGAACAGAAGTCTTGATACATAGTGCAATACTGATGAAGCTTAAAGACATTAGGCTGCATGGAATAAGCCAATCGAAAAGGACTAACATTGTATGACCTCACTTACATTAAAAGACAAGGAAAAGCAAATGTATAGAGAGCAAC
>NW_006921744.1:7511287-7513087 GCF_000298275.1 Orycteropus afer afer | reverse complement strand
AAAGATTCTATAGACAAATCCTGATCAGAAGGGGGAGAATGTAGAACAGAATTTCAAATTCTCATGACTTCAGACTTCTTGGAGCCATGAAAGGTGGATGAACCCTGAAATTATGGCCCTGAAATAATCCTTAAGTCTTAAACGAAAAATGGCCCTTGAAGTCTTCTTAAAACAAAACAACAATTTAACTACTAAAAAATAACTATCTTGAGCATTGTAGACTAAGACTAGATTAAGAACATTCACAAGAGCAACACTGAAAGATTAGAAACCTTAGGGGACAATGAATTTATGTTAATGGTGGAGGAAAAAGCTGGAAAAGGAGGATGAGAATGGTTTACAACTTGAAAAAAGTAATCATTGCCACTAAATAGTACTGTTGTATTGGTGTATGTTTTGCTGTGTTTATTCTCAGCAACTCAACAAAATAAAATTGTGTATTAAAAGCTTGACTTGGGTCCATTCTGACAGAGTTTAACCTGGCCATTATATATATATGTGTGTGTGTGTGTGTGTCTGTGTTTATGTATACATATACAATGTATGTAGGTGTGTATAAATACGTATATATCTGTATATACATGTATATGTATGTATATATTCTATATGTATTGTTATTAGGTATCGTCTAGTCATTTCCAACTCATAGCGACCCTATGCACAGCAGAAGGAAAAACTGCCCGATCCTGCACCAACTCCATGATCCCTGCTATACTTGAGCTCATCGTCACAGCCACCATGTCAATCCATCTCGATGAAGGCCTTCCCCTCTTTCATTGACCCTCCCCCTTACCAAGCATGACATCTTTCTCCAGGGAATGGTCCCTTCTGACAACATGACCAAAGTAGGTGAGACGAAGTCTGGCCATTTTCGTGTTCAAAAAGCATTTCACCTGCACTTCTTCCAGGACAGATTTGTTAGTTCTTTGAGCAGTCAGTGGTACTTTCAGTATTCTTCACCAGCACCACAACTCAAAAGCATCAACTCTTGGATCTTCCTTGTTCATTGTACAGCTCACACATGCATATGAGGCAATTGAAAATATCATGGCTTGGGTCAGGAACACTTTACTCCTCAAGGAGACATCTTTGCTCCTCAGTACTTGAAAGAGTTCCTTTGCAGCCAACTTGCCACTGCTATATGCTTCCACTGGCATTAGTAGTAGAACCAAGCAATATGAATTCTTTGACAACCTCAATCTTTTCTCCATTAATTGTGATGCTCTTGTTGGTCCAGTTGTGAGGAGTTTTGTTTTCTTTATATTCAGATGTAATCCTACTGCAGACTGTATTCTTCAGTCTTCATAAGTAAGTGCCTCAAATCATTCTCACTTTCAGCAAGCAAAGTTGTGTCATCAGCATATCTC
Organism: Orycteropus afer afer; assembly: GCF_000298275.1. Taxonomy (NCBI): domain Eukaryota; kingdom Metazoa; phylum Chordata; class Mammalia; order Tubulidentata; family Orycteropodidae; genus Orycteropus; species Orycteropus afer. Next base: position 7,511,720 of record NW_006921744.1, on the reverse strand, counting down.
AGGTTGTTATTGATTCTTCCTCCAATGCTGATGCCACATTTCTCTTAATTTAGTCCAGCTTCTCAGATTATTTGCTCAGCATATAATAAGTATGGGGAAAAGATACCACCCTGACCATTCCCTTCTAGATTTTAAACCATGTAGTGTCCCCTTGTTGTGTTCCAACGACAGACTCTTGGTCAAGATACAGGTTCCACATGAGTACAAGCAAGTGTTCGGGAATTCCCATTCTTCTCAATGTTATCCACAATTTGTCATGATCACACATGACACAATCAAATGCCTTTGCATAGTCAATAAAACACAAGTAAACATCTTTCTGGTATTCTTTTCCTTGAGACAAGATCCATCAAGACAGGAGCTATGATACTCCTTGTTCCACTTCCTCTTCTGAATCCAGCTTGCACCTCTGGAAGTTCTCTGTCAATATACT
>NW_006921744.1:7509045-7509767 GCF_000298275.1 Orycteropus afer afer | reverse complement strand
GCATTCCATTTCATTTTTGACAACTTCTTATTTTCCTAGATTCATACTTTGTACATTCCATGATCTGATTTTTAATGGATGTTTGCAGCTGTTTCCCCTCAATTTGAGGCATAGCATGACACCAAATGGAGGTCTGAAAAGCTTTACCTTATCCATATGAGTAAAGCTGGTTTTACTCTGATGATACAGCTCTTTCTTAGTCCTATTTTGAGAGTCTTCTAATCTAAATGACTCATTCTCCTCCTCCATATTGACAAGTGTTTCCAGCCTATTCCTAAAGTTGAGCATTAATGTATCAGACAGTGTATCTCTGCTATTCATAAGGTTTTCCCTGGCCAATTCTTTGAGAAGTAGATAGCCTCTTCCTTCTTCCTAGTCTGTCTCAATCTGGAAGCTGTGCTGATACCTGTGCCACCAGTGGGCTTGAAACACTGGTGGCACAGCCTCAAGACTCACAGCAACACATCACCACAGTAGGACAAACTGACAGACAAGTCTGTCTCCCTTGTTGTTGTTGTTACGTGCTGTTGAGTCAGACCTGACTCATAGCGACCACTCCTTGTGTCTCCGAGGCAATATCACTACAGAAGTAGTTTGCCCAACCTTCCTTCTGAGGAGTGGCTAGTGGGTTTGAACTGCCAGCCTGGTGATTTGCAGTCAAATGCCTTAGACACAACACCACCAGAGATCCTATATGTATGATATGTATATGCAAATAAGGA
>NW_006921744.1:7503192-7506899 GCF_000298275.1 Orycteropus afer afer | reverse complement strand
TTTCAAAGGGCACCTGTAGAAAACAAAATGAAGTATTAAAAAGAAATGTTACAAAGACCTGGAGTTAGAAAACCAAAGGGGAAGAACACGCTTCATATTTCTCATGCTCAAGGAACTGAAGAAAAAATTCAAGCCTCCAGTTGCAATATTGAAGGATTCTATGGGCAAAATATTGAATGATGCAGAAAGCATCAAAATAAGATGGAATGAATACACAGAATCACTGTACCAAAAGAAATAGTTAATATTTAGCAATTTCAGGATATAGCATATGAACAGGAACCAATGATATTGAAGGAAGAGGTCAAAGCTGCTCTGAAGGAACTGGTGAAAAAGAAACCTCCAGGAATTGACTGAATAACCACTGAGATATTTCAATAAATGGATGCAGTGCTGGAGGCCCTTACTCTTTATGCCAAGTAATTTGAAAGACAGTCACCTGGCCAACCCTCTGAAACAGTCCCATGTTTGTGCCCATTCCAAAGAAAGGTGATCTACCACAATGTTGGAATTATCCAACAATATTAATGTCACACACAAGTAAAATGTTTTTGAAGATAATTCAAAAAAAGTTTGCAACAGTATATTGATGGGGAACTTCCAGAAATTCAAGTTGGATTCAGATGAGAACATGGAACCAGGGATATCATTGCTGAATGATGTCAGATGGATCTTTGCTGAAAGCAAAGAATACCAGAAAGACTTTTAGCAGTGTTTTGTTGACTATGCCAAGGCATTCAACTTTGTGTATCATAGTAATTTATGGATAGCCTTGCAAAAAATGGGAATCCCAAACACTTTAATTGTGCTCACAAGGAACCTGTTCACAGACCAGGAAAACACTGTTATTTGAACAGAACAAAATGGTACTTCATGGTCTAATATCAGGATGGGTTTGTGTCAGGGCTGTATCTTTTCACCACATATTCAATCCATATACTGAGCAAGTAATCCGAGATTCTGGACTATATGAAAAAGAATTTGGTATCAGGACTGGAGGAAGACTCATTAACAACCTGAGATATGCAGACAAAACAACCTTCCTTGTTAAAAGTGAAGAGGACTTGAAGCACTTACTGATGAAAACCAAAGACTACATTTGTTCAGCATGTATTTCACATCAACAGAAATAAAAAAAAAATCCTTAAAACTGCAGCATTAAGCAACATGATGATAAATGGAGAAAAGATTGAAGTTGTCAGGGATTTCATTTTTCTTGGATCCACAATCAACACCCATGGAAAGTGCCGTCAAGTAATCAGACATCATATTAGACTGGGCAAATCTGCTGCAAAAGAACCTCTTTGAAGTGTTAAGGAGCAAAGCTATCACTTTGAAGACTAAAGTGCACATAACCGAAACCATGGTATTTTCAATTGTCTTATATGCAACGGGAATTTGGACAGGGAGGAAGACTTAATTCCTTGAATCATGATGTTAGTGAAGAATACTGAAAATACCATGCACTGCCAGTGGAACGAACAAATCTGTCCTGGAAATAGTAAATAGTATAGCTAGAATGTTCCTTGCAAACAAGAATGGCCAGACTTCATTTTATCTACTTTGGTCATATTGTCAGAGGGGACCAGCCTCTGGAGAAAGATATCATGCTTGGTAGAGGGTCAGCAGAAAAGGAGAAGACAGTCAATGAAATGCCTTGATATAGTGGCTGTGGCGGTGGGTTTAGGCATAGCAAGTATTGTGAAGATGGCACAAGACCAGGTAGTATTCTGTTCTGTTGTACATAGGGTGGCTGAGTCAAAGCCAACTGAACTTCACCTAACCACATGCCTGTTGTTATAATCCTATTTGGGAGGGGTTCTTTGTTATCTTAATTAAGCAGGATTAGTATAGGGATTATCTTGTTGTTGTTATTTTGCCATCAATTTGAGTCCAAAACTCAAAGTGACCCCTCCTTGGGTTTCCAAGGTGGTATCACTGTGGAAGTAGATTGCCCAAACTTCCTTCTGAAGAGTGGCTGGTGGGTTTGAACCTCCAACCTTCTGGTTGGCAGTCAAGTGCCTTAGACACTACACTACTAGAGCTCCTAGGTGTATATTGAGTAGGTCTTAATGGTAACAAAGAACACTGAGTAAGTTGTGCCTTGACTCCTTGCCTGATTTTCCATGTATCTAGAATGTAATCAAATGCTTTACGGAAGCAGTTTGCAGACGGTGAACTTTACATATACCGTTTTGGTCATCTTCATGCTGCTCTAACAGAAAATACCTCAAGTGGGTGGCTTTAACAAACAGGAGTTGGTTCTTTTACAGTTTAGGGGGCTAGAAGCCTGAGTTTAATGTGCCAGCTCTAGGGGATGGGTGAAAGTCCCTCAGCTTTGGGCTTCAGCTCTGTCTCTTGCTCCTGGCCCACCGAAGCCAGAGGAATCTCTTACCTCAGGCAGATGCTGGCTGCTGAGACTGACAAACCCAAGGTCAACAAGTGAAATGGCACAGTCATAAAATTAATAAACAACATGGCAGGCCACTAGTTCAAGTCCAGGAGCAATCCTAAAATTAGCAGAAAAGATGGCAGGCTGCTGAATGAAGACTTGGTCACATGCAGTGTCCTAGCATACCAAAAAACTGCAGAGACTTTTCTCAAAACTTCTCCTTATATACTGGAAGCAGACCACATCCCTAAGTCAGCTACTCAGCTGCTCCAGTAAATATCACCATAAATTTGGTTACCAGTCGCATCATGGGGAATCACCATATCCATATGCTCAGTCACTCAACCAGGCCCAGCCAAACTGACACATAACCTTAACTACCACATAAACCAACTGCTGAGAGATATCTTTTACTAATTCTGAACCACTGTTAAAATAAGATAAATCCTAATTTTAAAAATACCATCAAATCCTACAGATAAAAGAAGGCTGTCAATTGCCCATTGATTTCAACAAGAAGTTGATTTATATTCTGCCTTGAATCGAAATGCAGAGGAGAGTCGATTCTCTTCTCACCAACCGAATCTAATTCACCAGTAAATATAACACAAGCAGCATTGCTTTTTCTTCCCCTGAGAAAACAGCAAAGATACAAATAATAAATACATCAATGCATTCTGAACAAAAAATACAATTGAAACAATTGTCAGATGCCAACAAAAAATATGTAAAAGAGAAAACATACCTGTTTTGGTTACTGTGTGCTGCTCTAACAGAAAACATCACAAATGAGTGGCTTGCATAAACAGGAATTTATCCTCTTACAGTTTTGGAGGCTAGAAGTCCAAGTTCAAAGTGCCAAGCTCTAGGGGCTGGGTGAAAGCTTCTTGATCTTGGGCTTCAGCTCTGCCTCTGGCTCCCAGCTCACTGAAGCTGGAGGCTTTCTTCACACAGGCAGCTGCTGGCTGCTGAGGCTGGCAAACCCAAGGTTGACAAGTTGTTACCAAACTACATGACAGACCATGAATTCAAGCCCGTTAAGAGTCCCAAGATCGGCAGACAATATAGCAGGCTGCTGAATAATGACTCAGCTTGATGCAGGGTCCAACCATGACAAAATCATTCCTAAAGCTTTTCCTTATGTACTGGGAGCAGACCACACCCTAAGGCAGCTATTCAGCTGGTCACAATGGATTCCACCATGGAGTTGATTACCAGCCTCATCATGGAGAATACTACATTCAGCTGCCCAGCCACTCAACCAGGCCTAGCCAAGTTAACACATAACCTTAACTACTGCAATACCAGAGAGTAT
>NW_006921744.1:7501315-7502562 GCF_000298275.1 Orycteropus afer afer | reverse complement strand
AATCCTCTCTTATCAGCCAATAAAACAAGTAACTACTAACTTATATAACATTTGAGTGTAAAGACACATCAAGGACCAATATTTAGAAACAACAGAACATATTTATCTCTGCTAAGGATTCACTTCAGGATCTTCTCCGTAACTGATTGTCCTGTATCATCCATATAATGTTGATGATAATAGACAAGGCAAGGAGAAAAAATTTTGAGGAAAAAGAATATAAATCCATCAATCACTAAGATAAAATTCACATAAAGAGATTACAAGCCTAAACAAACAACCAAATGTAACGTACAAATCTAGACCGGTCTTTTTTCATAAAATAACATGTATGGAAAATATTCTATGGATATCTGGTGAAAATTTGAAAATGAAGATTGGCGAATAGGTTATATTAAGGAATTTGTGGTGAATCTCTTGAATGGTATAAGAATTTTGTGTTTATTTAAGGCAATGTCCTTATACTTAGGAGATACATACTAAAGTATTTAGGTGTAAAGTAGTTACATCATACACCCAACACCCACACCCACACACACACACACACCCCAAAATCAGTGCCCGTCGAGTCAATTCCAACTCACAGTGATGCTCATGTGTCCAAGCAGAGCTGTGCTCCATGGGGCTTTCACTGGTTAGTTTTGAGGAAGTAGATAGAAAGGCCTTTCCTCTGAGGCATCTCTGGGCAGACTCGAACCTCCAACCTCTCAGTTAGTAGTAAAGCCTGTTAAGCACACCACCCAGAGACTCAATAGATACATATAGACAGGTAGAGAGAAAGCAGGTATTTCAAAATGTTGAATCTAAGAAGATATAGTATAGGGATCTTAACTCTACTACCCTTTCAAACTTTTCCATATGTTTAAAATTTTTCATAATAATACAATTTGGAGGGCTGGAAAAAGCAAACTACTTATATATAAATAACATTTTTCCTAAAAGTACAGATGACATTAAAATGGTAACATTGTATTAATAATGCATTTTAACCTAAAACAATTTGATGGAGAGCTCAAAAGTAGCATTAAGTCTATGCTAATTTTGACATGTTTTAGTGAGGCCTGATCTGATTAAATCACCCTTGCATCTGTTTCTACAGAGTGTACCTTGACTCCAGAGGATTTTCTCACAAATTTATAAAACTAAATTTATAAACTACCCCATGTCATGAGAAAAGACAAGAGTGTAAGTACAGAGTTTAAGTATTTATTTTATTTTTAACCCTCACTCTATAAAATTTTTACTAA
>NW_006921744.1:7495419-7495879 GCF_000298275.1 Orycteropus afer afer | reverse complement strand
AACAACAACAACAACAACGATTACAATCTCCAGCCATAAAAAGCTCTCCTCCCATGTCCTCCCTGTCACCATTCTTGACTCAGCCCTTTTTATTTATGCCTTAATATCTGTCCAGCTTCCCCTCTATGCAAATGGTGCCCTTCTGATGTCTCATGGTTGATTAATCTAAGACGGCAAATCCCAAGGGTACATGTTCTGTCTGTTGGTCTTACAGAAATATTTCTTAAATAAATCATGAGAAGATGTTTGAAAGTTCAGTAATGCACTCAAAATCCAAAACCAATGTAAAACCAATTTCCCATTTTAAACAGATTTACAAACATGTACTGAGAGAGTATTGTGTGCCATGTATTGAATTAACCATTGGAGATGAACAGAAATACTAGAAAAGCCTTGAACAACTATTTTAATATTTTAATAGTCACTATTGTAATAACTCAAGGAAAGGTTTAGACAAGAA
>NW_006921744.1:7486872-7494858 GCF_000298275.1 Orycteropus afer afer | reverse complement strand
AACATGAAAAATGGCATCAAAGTCCTTGAGCTGTAAATGGGGATGTTGTTATTCTGGAGAATTTCTTGTTGTATATGTTATCACCACAAAAAAAGTGTGTGTGTAGGGGGGAGAAAGCCCTTGAGCACACAAAATTTTTAAACAAGAAAAGTTGTATCTTTATAAAATTGTCAGCAATACATTTTTAAATTTGAATTATTCAAAAAAATTATGTGCGCTCCAAAATCGACTAGTGATCTAGTTCACGTCAATTTTACCTTTTGTATTTTATAATGATATACCAATGGATTGGGACCTCCTAATGTTGTAAAATTAGTTTTGCTATACAGGACATAATGTATCACAATTAGAGTGTGAAATCTGGAACTAAAAATTAGCATCATATACATGCAGTGGTCTATCAGCACTACCATGGTGTCAGGTGACAAGGTAAAACATCATTCAATGGTGAGAGGCATAATAAATGCTTAATGTTATGCATGTGGTGAAAGCTTGCTTCAACAGATAGTACAAGGGAATCAGAGATGGAGAAATAGTTTATTATAATTTTTTTTCTTTAAAGTAAGAGAAATATAAGAAGTTGAAACAACAAATTGAAATTTCCCTCTTTCTCTTGCACTGGCAATTATAACCTTTCCTTAACATGTACAAGTCAATTCAATAGCTCACTCATTCACCAAATTAAACACAAAATGAAAAATACATCAGAAACCTGAAACCCAAGGGAAAAATATAGTGTAACAAACCACTGCCACGTTGGTCTCTGTGATGTTAGTTGAAGTCTGTAGTCTTGAGCTGGGAACAGCACATTTCCTCCAAGAATATGATCTGCACAGTGTGGTAAACTTGTATTAACACTGCCACCACGAGGCGGCTGGGGGACTGGTGCTGGGAGAGTTGTAAGTGAAGAGCTGTCCTGTTGTTTTTCCATGGTAACTCTGATGTTGAACTCTTCTAGCTGCTCTTTAGTTCTGTGAGGATTACAAAAGACATCATTGTTCCCCTAAGATGCCTAAATGACACGCAGTTTTTTAAAATGTTGCCGTAATGGTAAATGGAATTTCCCATTAAACAGTGACTTAATTCTTAAAATGAATCAGAGCATATCCCCTGCATACTATTAGAGATTCAAAATTGTTGTAAAGAAGGACATTTATTTTCAGGGAATTTCTAACTAACAAGTACTTGAAACAAAGTCAAAAGGGGACAGAGATACCTACTAGTGTTGTAGAAGGAATGGCAAGTTAAGATGCCATTAGAGGTGAAGATGCCAGTAGAAATGTTTGCACTTAGTAAGCCACTTTAGAGATGAGGAAAATCATCCCCCAAATGCATATCTTCAATCATTTGCTTACTTAACCCTTGTACCTTTCTCCATTAAATCAGAGAAATTAAGCACTTGGCACTGAGGAGCAATTCAGAGCAACAAGCTCTAGGGGAGAATTAGATAGCAGAATTGGTAATCAAAAAAAAAAAAAAAAAAAACCTAAGAGCTCCAAAGGCAATTAGCTCAAAACATTGCTACCAAGGCACTAGAGGTGGGACCTGCCATCCCTGTCTCCCACCCAACCCCTCAGACAGAACAGGGTATTATTTTACACACTTGGTGAATTATACTTCCCTTCATGGCTTTGTTAATCTTTCATATGTACTCCTTCACATATTGTAGAGGAGACAAACAATAAAGGATGGTTTTGAAGTAAGTGACTCCATTTTGTAACTCTATTTTGTAAAGTCCAGCTATGACTGGCAATATCTTGCTAAAACTCCATTTTATGAGGCTGAAGTAACCATCTCATCCTGCCCCACACCCGGTGAGTTAGGGGGTGCCCCTTTCGAACTTCTGTTCTCTCCCCTCCTGGGCACATAAAGCAGCTAAATCACCCCTCAATGAATGCCTGTGCTTGAGCAAGTACTCTGACGTGGTTATCAGAACTAGTTCCCATCACCCCTCAATGGATGCCTGTGCTAGAGCATGTACTGTGGGGTGACCAGTGCTAGAGCATGTACTCTAAGGCAATTAACAAAACTAACTCCCCTCACTCCTTGATGAATGCCTGTGCTAAAGCACATACACTAAGTCCTTGAAACTGCAGTTTCTGCTTTTGTATTATCACTTGCTTCCCTGCTTTATAAAACCTACTTAAATTTGGGTCCATTACTGAAGCATAGGAGCGTGCTTCAGCTCCCGGAAGTCGGCTAGCCTAAATAAATGTCTTTTACCCAAAAGTGGACATTACAGTGGCTATTATTTTAAATTGAACCCATAACATTTGGGGGCTCGTCCGGGATAGCCACTGTGTCCCAGCACCTCCTCTGGGTGACCATCCGGGGGAGAAAAAGACCTCTAGGGAAGGCGCCCCCTGAAGACGTTCCAGGGCCCTGGAACTCTGCTTTCCCAACAGGGTGTCCACCTGGAGATACGGAATTCGGCTGATTTGGCCTGAGACACCTGATTCCTCCGGAGGTAAACCTGTAAACCTGTAAGACCGGTCTCCTTGTTGGTTGAGAGAAAGGATGGGACACGATGGTACTTTTTCCAACCTTTCTCACCAGGACACTGCATAAAAATTCTGTCCAGTGAAAACTTGTTTTCCTGGAGCCTGATCTAGTAAAACGTTGGTGAACTGACCTTGTTTTACTAGAGTTTCTGTTCTGTCCTCTCAAGAGTGCCTGATATTTCTGAAACCTAACACGTATTTCACTCTGGTTCGGGCTGGGACGATGGAGGTTGAGATTTTGGCTGAAAACCTTAATTAAGAGAACCTCCACAGCCATACATACTCTGCTTTGTGTTGAAGCGCCACTAGAATTCATTAAAGTGTTTGGTGTAAGTTTGTTTATGTGAAGTTTATATTGTGTTTGTATGGTGAACTTTTGACTTTTGTTCTGCTAGAACCTGGTCTGGCACCGAACTTTATTGGAATCTAGTATCGGAGGTGTTTTGCCATTTTTTTTTTTTTTTTATGTTGTTTACTTGGTGTTTTTGTCACTTAATTCTCTTCCTTGTTTCTTTACCTTTGACTAACCTTTTAACTTGTGATCTTATGATTGTCACCCGACTGATTGAACAGCTGGACAGAAAATTTCTCTTAGGTTATGTTATGTACTTATATGTTTCTTTTTGCAGGACTGTACTGATACAAGAAATGAGTTTCAATTCTGAAATATTGTATTGGATTGAGAGGTTTGAGCGTTTCATCCAAAACCTCTTAGGAAATCTTGAATGGTTTTATCCAAAACTTGGGATTTTTGTAGTTTAAATAAATAGTCAATTGATTTGACCACTCAAAGGACCTTAAAATTTTAAGGTAAACAATTTGGTTGAATAACAGTCTTGGGCAACTCAAGAAAATGATTGCAGATACATTACTGCCATCTTATAAAAATATGGGAAATTCATGTGTAAAGGAAAAGGCCCTTCTCTGAAGTATATTAAATAATTTTAGACTACCCTACAGGGGGACTATGGTATTAAATTCAGCTCTGGGCATGTCAGGACTTTGTATAAGTTGGAGTAATTATAATAACTGACTAATCAATATTCTAATATTAGAAATTTACATTGTTTCATTCTTTTTTATTTTTTATTTTTTTATACTGTTACTGGTAGTGTGGGATAAAAATCTCTTGGCATTTAATTTATCCTTACTTTTGACTTCTATCATCTCACTATTTTTGGATTAATTATGAATTATTATTGAAACTTAGTCCAAACCCCCTCCCCCATACTGGTCTGGCTACTAGCTGACAAGGAAGTTAAAATTGTGATCCTTAATAAGTAACGTTAATTGAAATCATCTCCACAACTAGAACATTGTTATTTTTATTCAACTTTACTTGAATTGTTTGTGTGTAAGAAGTGTGTGTGCATGGCACCGGTGCAACAGTTTTGAGTGGATGTTAAGTGTCATAGAGTGAATGTAAATGTGATTGGAAATTAAGGAACCAAGATTTTGTACCAGAATGGGACCCCCTACCTGTATTCTGAAAAACTGAACCTTCAGAAGTTAAGGAAGAGAAGTTATATCCTTCCTCAAATCCATTTTTAAGTCAGGAAAAACCTTTTTAAAACCTGTTTTTAAATCAGACTGTTTCAGCTGCAACCATGCCTGCTAGCACTTACTCTCCTCGGCCTTTTGACCCTTTCCCTCCCTCAAGAAAGCAAATTAACTGTTTATCACCCACTGTGCCTCCTTTATCATCTATACAAGCTGTGGTGCAAAAGGCAAGGGCCATGGATGAGACATTCCATTAGAATTAAAACATGTTTTTTCCCTAACAGAATATATAAAGCAGCAAACTAATCAACTGATGTGAGGACATAAAGCATTTCCTTTTAAAACTCTTAAAGATTTCAAACAAGCTGCTGCTACCTATGCGCCAACACCGTTTGTGAAAACATTAATAGAAACCCTTACTCAAGAAGTTTTGTGTCCTTATAATTAGTATATACTGACAAAAACTGCATTATTATGATATGAGGAGATAATTAATCCAGAGGCTAGGTCTTTTGGTTACACACAACCAAAAGCCCAAGGCCATATGCATAGAATGGAACAGTAATCAAGGTGAAGAGATGAACCTGCAATGTCTTTAAAGGATTATGTGTTTTGGATTATGTGTTTATCTGAACTGCTTTTGAGCCAATTAAGAAAATCATAATTATTAAAGTATCACATTTTGGGGTGGTGAACACACATAAAATGAATTAGTATAGTCTAGACTACTGAACAAAACCACCTTAAGAACTAAGTTGAAAGTTTTAGAGTGGCCTGAAAAGCAAGAGGGAAAGTAAAATGACTGGTAACAAGTTTTGTTTTGTTTTGTTTTAAGACGGAGGAAAGAGAGTAGTTTTGTCTTAAAGGAGAATGTCTGGTCATTCCAGAACATGAAAAATAGTAAAAGTTAAACTTGAAAATGTGTAGTAAGTTGTAAAAGGTTTAAGAGAAAGTGAACTTTATTTGCCTTGGTTTCTAATACCTGCAAATAATAAATGTGAAGAAAAATGTGTAGTAAGTTGTAGAAAGTTTGAAAGAAAATGAATTTTATTTACCTTAGTTTTTAATACCTACAAATAAGTGTGAGGAAACAATGAAGTGTGTTAGAATTTTGATAACTTTAGATCAGTTATGGTGAATTTATTCATAAGATGAAAAAAAAAACTGTGAATCTTTCACCACAAAATGTTACATTGACAATATACTTTCTATTAATTTAACAGTGAAATCATAGTCTTTAAGAGGGGTTAAGTGAAGTGGACAAAAACCCTATGTCATGACAAGTTTCTAGCACAGATGAGTTCAAGTAAATGTTAATTATTACATGAAATATATTTGGCTAGGGGAAATGAAAATTGGAAAAGATTGTAAATAGATCACTACAAATGACTTCTCTGTGTAAATGAATTTACAATTAAGAATAATATCTAAAAAAAATGAATTTTAAGAGTGTCTTTAAGGACTCTACAGACCCTTACTTAACTGTGTTCCTCCCAATCTGACCCTCAGAAAAAAATGGTCTCTTCAGCATACACTCAGAATAATGTAACATTTGGCCAGGGGTCCAGGCCAGATCCATCAGGCAATACCCATTACAGCAGGTTCCAGCAGGTTTAGATCATGAAGGAAATGCTGAAGGTTATGTTTGGACTCATGTGCCATTCACCTTGGCTGATTTATATTGTTGTTGTTGTTGTTGTTATGTGCCGTTGAAGTCAAACCCGACTCATAGCGACCCCTCCTTGGGTTTCTGAGGCAGTATCACTACGGAAGTAGGATTGCCCAACCTTCCTTCTGAGGAGTGGCTGGTGGGTTTGAACCACCAGCTGTCTGGTTAGCCGGCAAGTGTCTTAGCCACTATGCTACCATCTGTTATTAACTGCCTTAATCCTGAAAAAAAGGTGAATAGTATTAGAGAAAACTAAAACAGAAACCAACAGACTTCATAAACTCCAGCCTGAAAACCTAGCCAGGGGCCACAGCCATCAGGAACAGAACCAGAGTAAGATCCCAATAACCTAGAGAACAGAACAAAATTAAAATACATTGTCATAGGGCTCCAGAAGAGGGATCCCAATGCAGATTCAAAAATTCAGGAAGTACAACAAGACCTCAAGAAAAATCCTTCTATACTCCTCAAATAAGTATATAAAACTTACCATCAATGTACTGACACTGACCCAGATACCAAAATTAGAAGGGGGGCTGTCTATGAATACTTCTCAACCTGTAGAGGTTGCTTTCAAGGTCTATAATAACCAGGACCAGGAGCAGGAGACACAGAAGCAAAGAGACATGAAGCAACAGACTACCTTGCTGGCTGCTGTCCTGGGAGGACTGTCACAAAGTCAATCAGACCAGGTAAGTCCCCATGGGCCTCCATCGGATAGAAAGGGAGTGACCAAACTGCTGCTCCAGGTGGCAAACCAACAAAATTGGAGCCTCAACAGTGTACTTACTGCAGGGAAAATGAACACTGGAAGAGAGAGTGTCCAGAGTGAACTCTCCAAACCCAACCAAAAGGGGCCCAACAAATGGTAAACACAGCTAACAGCAATCAAGGATGACAGGGCCCTGGGGGCTCTGTTGCAGACTAAATAAATTCCTTTTTCCTATGAAGAGCTTGGGTGGAGATAACTGTGGGAAAACAGCCCATTAAATCTCTACCGGACACAGGGGCAACCTCAGTCTTAAACATCCCCAAGACCCCTCTGTGCCAGAAAACTTTAAAATTTCTGGAGTTTCAATAATATAAAAATATTCTTCAACATCTTGAATGGCAGGTTGGGAGTACTGTATTGACATGAAACTTTTATACATACCTGAAGACCCTGTTCCTCTGTTGGAATAAGACTTAATGACCCAGTTAAATACTCAGGTTACTTTCTCAGCTAATAAGCTCCAGGTGGTTGTTAGTCCAGATCAGGCATGGGCCTTACAGACAATCTCCTACAATTACCTACTACTATGAATTACAGAAACAACTGACAGTACTGTCACCACAACCAGCACTTGTTATGGGAAATGATACCCTGTATACTTGGCTGAGTAAACTTATTACAGGACTTGATCTATACAGAATCATCCAAAAGATTACAGTACACTACTTGACCTATGCCAGAAACAATCCAAAGTGCAGTCCACCTCCAGTGATAAAAGGAATTCGAACAAGAGGACTGAGCCTATGCAAGGACTGGCAGGTAAAATTTATAACTCCTGAAAAATCAAATACCTGTTAATATTTATAGATACTTTCACTGGATGGGTGGAAACCTTTCTCTTGAGCATGGAAAAGCAGCAGAGATGAGTAAACCCTATTAAAATTATCCCAGTTTAGTTTACTAGTCTCAGTTGAAAGTAATTATAAGGGAGTATTTACATCTCAAAAAGTCCAACAAGTAACAGGACTAACCTATTAACAAGAAAAACTGAAGGAAAAAAAAAGTTGGAACACACATTCAAGAAGTCATTGGCTAAGATGTGCCAAGAGACCAACTTATCTTAATAACACTTTTACTTACCCTGTTACGAATCCAGATTGCCCCCAGAAGTAGGCTTAAGTTAAGCCCATACAATATATTATATGGGAGACCATTTTCTAGAGTGTGACATCCTAGTTAAGCAGAAAAGGGAAATCTTAAAAACTGTTAAAGAATTAAATATTTTAAATCATGTACAAACTTTATCTGCAATACTAACCAGTTTGCTTCCAACAGGTTGTTGTGTCCTACAGATACTCCCCTCCCTAGCTTCTATCCAGGCGATAGGGAGTGCAATGACTAGACTCCCAGAACCAACATCCTCCGCCCTTACTAAACTCTTACACCATTGCCAACCAGGAGGACTAGTCCTGGTGAAAAGACACACTGCTACAGTGTTAACCCTCCGCTGGAAGGGACTTTGCACTTTGGTTCTGACTACACCTATGGCAGGAGCTCTGGTAGCATAGTGGCTAAGGCACTTGACTGCTAACCAGAAGGCTGGC
>NW_006921744.1:7482356-7485997 GCF_000298275.1 Orycteropus afer afer | reverse complement strand
ACCCCCAAGAGCCTTTCAGACATGGTGCACTGCAAGGTATCCACTCCCCACACCAGGTTTTTAAAAGTTTTATAATGGTAAAAGTATTCCTTTTTAATGCTTATTTTATTTATATGTGGCCAACAGTTATCTTCTTTTTCTGGAGATTTTGAAAGTACTTCAGGGACACCTGGCCTTAGTTGAGCTCTCCTTGATCCATTGCCTGCTGATCAATATCTGTTGATGATGTTTTTCGTTAGATAAGGGCTGGTTTGGAAAAATCAGAAAAGCCCTAAAGGATTGGAACTGAGAAAAAGAAAGCCCTTTGTATTGGTAACCTTAGGAGAGCAATTAACCACAGAGGGTAGGAGGGCCATGGAATTGCATAACCTTCTAGAGTGGAGGCAGAAAGGCACATGTAGATCTATCCAGCAGTGTGAAGATGAATAGGAGGAGGAAAAAGATGGTAATTTGAAGATTGAAGAAAGTTTTGTTTGAAAGAAATGAAAAGAAGATATTGAGGATGCAAGAAAGTCAGGAAAACCTAGATAGGGCTGGGATGGGATTCAGAGTCCAGGCTGAGAAATTGGATTTAAAAAGATCATGGAGGGCTATTCTCGCACCTGTTTGGGGAGTGCTGGAATGTATCTGTAGGGGGAGGAGATGATGCTTGATTCAATGATAGTTTATATTCCTAGAATTAGCGTAGTGCCTAAGGCACTTGACTGCTAACCAGAAGGCTGGTGGTTCAAACCCACCAGCCATTCCTTGGAAGGAAGGTTGGGCAATCTACTTCAGTAGTGATACCACCTGGGAAACCCAAGGAGGGGTCACTATGAGTCTATGAGTTGGGTCCGACTCAACAGCACATAAAAACAACAACAAGGTTGGCTTTTATGGAGACTACACACCTGAATATGTGTTTATGTGTAGATGTCTTTATTTTTGAGAGAGAAGGTCAGTAGCTTTGATAAGATTGAAAACACTTGTTAAAGAGAAGTACTAATTGTACTGAACTGTTACATAATCTTCCCAGTAGGGGGAAATAAAACTAGCTCTCTTGTTATATTTTTGTGCCACTTAGTATAACAAGTATTTATGATCTACTTAAAGCTGAACTAATAAGTGTGCTTTTGCCAAAGTGCATGCAAATGATTTGAGTACTAACCATGACTTGGAAGTTCTTTTATTCAGTGTGGAAGAGCTAAAGCAGTAGTGGTGGTGGTCTCTTTTTTAAAAACCATCAGTGTTCAGTGGGTCTCAGACCTGGTTGCATGTCTTTTACTTAAGTTTGTGGTTAAAATCAGACCCACCAGCCACTCCTCGAAAGGAAGGTTGGGCAATCTACTTCCCTAGAGATACCACCTCAGAAACCCAAGGAGGGGTTGCTATGAGTCTGATGATTCTACAGCAGTGAGTTTTTTTTTTTTTTTTTGCCCCACTTCAGACTTTTGAAAATCAGAATTTCTAGGGGTGGAGTCTAGGGATAGGAATTTTAAACAAAGGTCATGGTGTCCTCTGGCATTAAATATTATTGATAAGTCTTTGAGAGGGTTTTTTTTTTTGAGATTTTGGCTTGTTTTCCTTTTAAAAACAGTTTTCCTCAAAGGTTGTTTGAATGAACCATCACCAATCCTATGTAACTAAAAGATGTAATCCCTATCTCTTGTGTAATCTTTAAATTTTAATACATTTTAAAGGAAAACAATCTAGTCATTTTATGAGGAAAAAAAAATATTTCTCATCATAAAAATGCTATTTTAGAAAAATTAGAAGATACAGAAAAACAAAAATGTCACTAATCTTGTGATCAAGAGATGAGCACCAGTGATTCATTCTGGCATTTTGTATATAAAACACACTTACACATGTTTAGTTTAATTCCATATCCATTTTAATATGCTAGTTTTTTTTCACTTAACTATCATGAGCACTTTCCTATGTAGCTGACATTTTTTAACACTGTTTTTAATGTAAGTATATGTTCCATCATATGTCCACCATATGGCTGTAGCTATATCAGTTCCCTGTTGTTAATATTTGGATTCTCTATAATTCTTGGTTATTTTATTAATGTTGAGGGGAATGTTGTGGTCTACCTCTCTGTTATTTTCTGAGAATAAATTTCTAAATGGTGGAGTCAAAAAAAAAAAGAAAGAAAGAAAATATCACCCACCCAGTTTCAATGGACAGTAATTGAAGGTACCACAGGACAAGTGGTCTTCAAGGCCACTAAGCGTGACGACCTTGAAACTTTTGGTTTGAAAGTAGATTTGTGTGCCTTAGTATATCCCAGGGTAGGAAGGAGTTACTCATGGACAGTCACTAACTATGGGAACCCCTATGGAAGGTTTGCCAGCTATGGAAACCTCGGTGGGAGGTATAGAGCAAACTCACCAACCCACTGCCATACACCAGGCTGGGTGATCTGAAATCAGAAGAGAAACTCCAGAGAATAGGGATTTATATCTATCCTGGATCACACAGCCAACACATTTGGAAATGTAATAACCCAGAATTGTACTGCCCACAGTGGGGCTGTGAGACCATTTCTACATTAATAATTATTGGAGTCAAAAAGATAAGTATATGCAAGCCCATCAATTCCAATCACCATGCCCCTGTACAGTAAGATGGTGTAATCCTTTAAACTTTACTGTACTCCAGGCCCAAACCCAGACATGGAAAGGAGGACAAACCTGGGGGATTTGGTTATATGAATCTGGAAAGAATAGGGTAAATCTTTTCACAATCCAGAGGCAAGAACTGTTCCATACAAGAATAACCTCTGGAACAGTGGCAGATGTGTTGTCCCAGGGACAACAATTTTCATCCAAGAGACAACAACCCCAGGTGGCACCCCTAGAACCTGAAAACCCTCTATCACTGATTCTACCCACCCCCAAAATGAATCAAAATTCCCCACTATTTAACCTACTTATGAACGCCTTCACAACCTTAAATTATACCAAGCCCAATCTTACCCAAAATTGCTGGCTTTGCCTTGACCTGAAACCCCTTTTTATGTAGGTTTAGGAACCCAATCTGTTCCCCACTTTGTTGGCAAAAAATGTACTTCCCATAGCATTCATCTCATGTTAGGAGACTTAAAGGGACCTGGAAATTGTTTTATTTCTCCTCGTTATGAGGTGTCTCAATCCTGATTTACTACCTATTGTAACTGGACCATAATCGTGACATACAATGGAACCCCTATGTAGATCCATACTCCCCAAAACACTTGGTTTTCTTGCTCATTTGGCCTAGACATATGTATATCTACTTATGCATTCAGTATTTCTGAATAACATGCACCTTAGTACATGTGTTACCCCAGATCGATGTATATGAAGGAGATCCTGGCCTAGCCTTACTAATAGCCCCAGATACCTTAGGCATAAAAAAGTACCCATATTAATCCCCCTACTTGTGGGATTGAGAATTGCAGGATCTGCAGCCACAGGAATCTTGGCCCTTATCATCCAAGACAAAGGCTTGAGGGGACTAACCCAAAGCATCAACATGGATTTAAGTAGACAAGAACTCTCGATCTCAGAGCTCTCAAAGCAAGTTGAATCCCTAGCTGAGGTAACCTAACAGAATGTAAGGGTATTAGACTTACTATAGTGCCTAAGGCACTTGACTGCTAACCAGAAGGCTGG
>NW_006921744.1:7477066-7482062 GCF_000298275.1 Orycteropus afer afer | reverse complement strand
CAAAACTTATTTGACTGGTCACCATGGGCAACAACCCTTCTTAGAAGCCTGATTGGTTCACTAGTTTTACTTCTATTAGCCTCATCATTGGGCCCTGCCTGTTCAATGCCCTAATCAGTTTCATATGGAATAGGATTGGGGCTGTGAAACTCATGGTTCTTAGAACCCAGTACATGACCCTTGATACTCAAGAACAGAATAATGAATCAGTGATTTGATTCTCAAACAAAAACAGTAGGGAATTAAGTAAGTGATTCCATTTTGTAACTTTATTTTTGTAATGTCCAGCTATGGCTGGCAATATCTTGCTAAAACTCCATTTTATGAGGCTGAAATAACCATCTCATGCTGCCCCCACTCCCAGTGAGTTAGGGGCTGCCCCTTTTGTATTTTTCTTCTCTCCCCTCCTAGGCACATAAAGCAGCTAAATCATCCCTCAATAAATGTCAGTGCTAGAGCATGTATTATGGGGTGGTTATCAGAACAAGCTCCTATCATCCCTCAATGGATGCCTCTGCTAGTGCATGTACTGTGGGGTGACATGTGCTAAAGCACTTACACTAAGGTGGTTATCAAAACTAACTCCCCTCCGCCCTTGATGAATGCCTGTGCTAAAGCACATAAACTAAGTCCTTGAAACTGCAGTTTCTTCTTCTGTATTAGTACTAGCTTGCCTGCTTTATAAAGCCTACCTAAAATCGGCCCCATTACTGCAGCATAGGAGTGTGCTTCAGCTCCCTACAGTCGGCTAACCTAAATAAATCCCTTTTATCCAAAAGTGGACATTATAGTGGCTATTATTTTAAATTGAACCCATAACAGTTTGTCTCAAAGCACCCTCTAGAGATAATATCAAAGAACAAAAAGTTCATTATAAAGTGCCAGAACATGCTGAGGAGCAACACTTGACCTCTGGATATAAGTTACACTGTGGCTGTCAGGAAGGAGAATTGGTAGCACAGTGGTTATGTGCTCAGTGTGTCCTGAAGGGTTGGCAGTATGAACCCACCAGCTGATGCAAGGGAGAAACATGAGGCCATCTGCTTCCTTAAGGACTACAGCTTTGGAAACCTTAGGGGGCACCTCTACTCTGTCCTATAGGCTTGCTGGACAGCAATGGGTTTGGTTTTCAGTTTTTTTGTTGTTAGGACCTTCTAGTCACTTCTGACTCACAGCGACCCCATGTGACAGAGTAGCACGGCCCCTCAGGGTTACCTTGGCTGTCCTCTTTCCTGAGGCAGATTGCCAGGTCTTCCTTCTGTGGAGCCACTGGGGGGTTTCAACTGCCAACCTTTGTGGTAGTAGCTGAGTGCTTTAACATCTGCACCACCAGGGCTCATCTTCTAAAAAGGAGTTCAATTCATTATTTCCCCAAAGTGGAGTGCTGACAAGCAATTTTATAATAATATAAAAGTTGTCTAACTTTTAAAGCCTCAAAAATAATTAGCTTTAACCTGGTAGACCAGGTTTACTGTATGAGAGTATTAAGGAAACAATAATCATAAAGAAGAGAGATAAAAACCATCCTAGACTAACATATTAAAGGTCAGTTCACTTACTAACACTCTTTTCCAAAATTGTATTGTCTGGTTAGTTTTCATTTCTCACTTAATCTCATGACCCTGGCATACTAAAAACTGTTAGAGACATGTTAATGAGCTAAATTTGATTTCTATGATTCTTGGTTTTAAGTTACTTCTTTAGTTTCTTTGTCAATGCTTTCCTCTTTTTCAAATTCTTCTGGAGTTGCTTATATTTTTCCAATTCTGTTTTACTTTCTTCTTGAGAAGTTTTAATTATAGAGAATTAAAACTCTAGATATTTTATTCTTAGTTCCAAATGATTTCTTACTGAAACATTATGTTCTCTTAACTTCTCTAAGTTTTCTTGAGAAGGTATCTGAATCTAAAATGAAAGGACAGATTTTTAAAATAATTATAACTACACAATTATAATGTATTTGTTTCCTTTAGTTCATAGTGATACAGAGAGAGATAATAAATATGTAAAAAAGAAGGTGAAGTTTAAAATATTTCTCATCCATATCAACTGTATTATATCTGAATTATAGAAAGCTGATTCTTATGCTATTACTCATGCAATCTGATAAGATCAAATCCAGGAAAACATGATCTAAAGATGAAGCCAAACCCATGTCTGTAAAATATTGTGAAGACCTCAGAAAGATTGAAATTTGTACCTTAAAATCCTTAAAAATCTTAAAGATTAAGAACATTAAGGGTATTGTCTTATAACAGCCTCACAGGAAGCCCAAGGAAGAAAATAATTTACATTAAAAAAAAAATATGATGGTGGCTTTTCGAACACAATGAACTCCAATAAAATTCATAGCAAACTCATAAATTTTATAGGGAACTGTAGTAACAGAACGACTGCTTGCCAATTTGGACTAAAAAGAGTCAAGACAGTACAAAATGGAGAGGGCTTTGGACTTTAGAGGTTCTGTTGTTGTTGTTGTCACCACAGCTGTTGTTGTTGTTATGTGCCATTGAGTTGGGCTCAACTCATAGCAACCCATCCTGGGGTTTCTGAGGCAGTATCACTATGGAAGTAGATTGTCCCACCTACCTTCCAAGGAGTGGCTGGTGGGTTTGAACCTCCAGCCTTCTGGTTGGCAGTCAAGTGCCTTAGGCACTATGCTACCTGAGGTATGATAATACAGATTAACTGTAAATTAGTACTAATTTATCTCTTACTTGTTTCTAATAAATTGCTTGCATATTACCTGAGTTTGAAGTGCTGCACTCTTGAAAACTCTTTTGAGTGGAGTGAAATGTATCTTCTGTGAATTATGTACTGAGATAGAAAGTATAGCTATATATTCCTTTCTACTTGAAGTAAGGAAAGTCAAAAAAGTCACTTCCATTGAGTCAATTTCAACTCATAGCGACCCCCTTTGGGTTTCCGAGGCAGTAATTCTTTATGGAAGTATATTGCCCAGCCTTCCTTCTGTGGAGTGGCTGGTGGGTTTGAACCACCAACCATCTGGTTAGCAGTCAAATGCCTTAGGCACCACGCCACATGAGCTCCTTTTAAAGAAAGACAGATTCAGGAAAATGTGATTTTCCAGAATGTAGTGTCTGTGCCAAGAGAATCAGCACCAGTGTCACACCCAAGAACCAGGTCAAAAGAGCATGTAATTGTGAACTGCAAGATGAAATAAGTAGCTATATTTCCAAGGGGGAAAGCTAATAGGTCAGAGTTCATCTTCTCCTTCTTCAATGGTGAAATCTAAGGATTATATGCATTATAATGACTTAATAATAAGCATTAGGAGCTCTGGTGGTGTAGTAGTTAAGGCATTTGGCTGCTAACCAAAAGGTTGGCAATTTGAACCCAACAGCTACTCTGTGGAAGAAAGATGAGGCAGTCTGCTTCTGTAAAGGTTTACAGCCTTGGAAACTCAGTGGGAGTTGCTATGAGTCAGAATCAACTTGATGGAAGTGGGTTAATAATAATCTTAATGAAGTAAGTAGTAAACTGATACAGAAGATCCTATGACCAAGATTTGATGGAATTGGAATGAAGAGGGTGGCCCAGAGGGAAAGACTAAAGGTAGGAATGGAGAAGAGAAAAGGGATGGATTCTATCTTTGTATTGTATAGAAGTCTGACTTCCTGTTATCATGGTGTCAGCAGGGCATGAGTTGGATATAGCCTCCTTCAATAAGCAAAATGTTTCCACGGGAGTAAAGTTAAAGATGTTTTACCACACTGACTTTTTATATTATCTAAGAAAATGAGTAATATGCAAGACTATTTGGAAACAGTTCTCGTAAAATTTGTTTTGGACTACCATAAGCATAGGCATATAAGTCAATGGAAAAGAAAAGAGAATTCAGAAATAAATCCTCACATTTATAGCCAACTGAATTTCCACAAGGGTGCCAAAACAACTAAATGTGAAAAGATTAGTCTTTTCGATAAATAGTGCTGGAACAAGTGGATACCCATATACAAGAGACATCAGTTGGATTCCTACCTCATCTCATATATAAAAATTAACTAAAAATATAAGAGCTATGACAATAAAACCTTAGAAGAAAACATAGGCATAAATCCTTATGACTGGATTTGCTAATGGTTTCTTAGACATGACACCACATTTACAAGTTACTAAAGAAAAATAAATACACTGGACCTCATGAAAAATTAAAAAGTTTAGTGCTTCAAATGATACCATTAAGAAAATGAAAAGTCAAGCCACAGACTCAGAGAAAATATTTGAAAATCATATTGTGGTATAGGAGTTTGCTAATAAGATATATAAAGAACTTTACAAAACAATAATGAAGAGACAAATAACCAAAATTGGCAAATGATTTGAATATGACTTTTCACCAAAGATGATATGCAAATGGGCAATAAGTATATGAAAAGATGCTCACATTACAGTCATCAGAAAAATGAAAATCTAAGCTACAATGAGGAGCTCTGGTAGCATAATGGCTAAGGCACTTACCTGTTAACCAGATGGCTGGTGGTTCAAACCCACCGGCCACTCCTCATAAGGAAGGTTGGGAAATCTGACTTCTGTAGTGATACTGCCTCGGAAACCCAAGGAGGGGTCACTATGAGTCGGGTTCAACTCGAAGGCACATAACAACAACAAACTACAATGAGATGCCTCTTCACACCCACTAAAAACAAACAAAAAAACAAACTCACTGCCCTAGAGTCAGACCCAACTTATATCTTCCCCTCCTTGGATTTCTGAGGCGGTATCACTATGCTATGGAAGTAGACTGCCCTACCTTCCTTCCGAGGAGTGGCTCGTGGGTTTGAACCACCAGCCTTTTAGTTAGCAATGAAATGGCACTAGGCATTGCCTCTCCTCACCTAATCCCTTCGACTGACTGCTCTTCTCTCTGGCTTCCTGGCTTTTAATCCCCTTTCTCCTGCTCTTCCTGCTTGCTACTTCTGGTGTCCCTGAGTTGTCTCTCCTCACCTGTAACCCTGGGGCTGACTGCTCTTCT
>NW_006921744.1:7468900-7473931 GCF_000298275.1 Orycteropus afer afer | reverse complement strand
ATGCTTGGTAGGGTGGAGGGTCAACGAAAGAGGGGGAGGCCTTCAACGAGATGGATTGACATGGTGGCTGCAATGATGGGATCAAGTATATCAGGGATTGTGGGGCTGGCGCGGGATCGGGCAGTGTTTCGTTCTTCTGTGCATGGGGTCGCTATGAGTTGGAAACAACTCAATGGCACTTAACAACAACAACAGGCTATAAAGAATAAGACATAAAAACAAGTGTTTGCAAGGCTGTGGAGAAATCAGAAACCTCATAGACTGCTGGTGGAAATGTAAAATGGTGCAGCCACTTTGGAAAAGTCTGGCTGTTTTTCAAATGGTTAAACAGAAATACTGTATCATCCAGGGGAGCTCTGGTGGTGTAGTGCCTAAGACATTTGATTGTCAACCAGAAGGCTGGTGGTTCAAATCCACAAGCACTCCTTGGAAAGAAGACTGGACAATCTACTTCTGTAGAGATACCACCTCAGAAACCAAAACAGGGGTCACTATGAGTTGGATCCGACTCGATGGCAGTCAGTTTATATATAACCCAGAAATTCCAATCCTAATTATATACCCAAAAGACATGATAGCACAAGTCCACAGAAAAACTTGGACATGAAAGTTCACAGTAGCAGTGTTCTTCATAATAGACAAAAGATGGAAATACCCCAAATTTCAATCAACTGATGAATGCATAAATAAAATCCTTAGAAGCGAACATCATTGAATAACAAAAAGAAATGAGATACTGATACATTTTGTACCACAGACAAATCTTGAAAATATTATGCTCAGTTAAATAAGCCAGTCACAAAGGACCACACATTATGTGACTCCATTTCTATGAAATGTCCAAAAGAGCCCCATCTGTAAAAAATAGAGACAAAGAGTAGACAGGTGGTTGCCTGGGCTGGGGACAAGGGGAGGACAGATTGGGGAATTATTGCTAAAGAGTCTAGGGATTCATTTTGGGATGATGAACATATTCTAAAATTGTGGACTGTGCCAATGAAAGTACAACTTTGTTAATGCAAAGCCATTGAACTATATACTTCATAATTTTTAATTTTGCATTTGGCATCTTTGTTCTATATTCAAGCTCTTGACTAATGGGTTGACTGGGTAGAGGATTCTAGGTTGAAAATTATGTTTATGCAAATAATTGAAGTCTCTCTATCCCTGGGGCTCTTCCATTCCCAATGCTGTGCCCAACAGGATCATTTACACCCAGTGTACTGAAGCCCTTAATTCTCCAATCTCATGTTTTATTATATACTTTAAATGGGTGGATTATATGATATGCTAATTTTATCTCAAGAAAACTATTACACTCCTCACCAATTGTGCTTTTGTACTAATGATTGGGGGTCCTATACTAGTGTACTGTGTGACTTTGGATTAGTAGCCAGAGTCAAGATGTAAAGGAATAAAAAATATGGTCCACTGCCCCCTGCCCTTTATTCAACATTTTATGGTGATTTGGGGAGAAGTTTACAGCACAAATTGAGTTTCCACTCACAGTTCATACACATTTTATTTTGTTGAGAAATTATATATCAAAACCTCTCTTTTTCAATGGTATCAAGTATACAAAATTAGTTAAACAAATTTATTTTACTGCATTGAGTGATTTATATTTCACAAAATTAAGTGATTTTGGCCAAAAACTGATTAAAGATTACCTTATGTTTTAGCATAGCTATTTGAGTATCCATCTAATTTTGATTTGTTTTTAAATCTCCATGGACACTGTGGTATCCATTTTCATATTCATGTTAAACTTTTTTTAAAAATCATTTTAAAGATTCTTAAATCTGTGGGAACGTACCTAATGAGTAAGACAATTTCTTTAAGAGTAAATATTTAATAATTATTTACACAGATATTCTATTTTATCCAATAAGGCAAATAATCTATAAATTATGGTCCTCTTTCATATGTTTCAAGGTATCATTGTTTAAAAGCATATGTAATTAAAGTGCTAGGTATATGTTGTTGTTGTTGTTATTTGCCATCGAGTCGGCCCCGACTCATAGCGACCCCTCCTTGGGTTTCCGAGACAGTATCACTACAGAAGTAGGAATGCCCAACCTTCCTTCCGAGGAGTGGCTGGTGGGTTTGAACCGTCAGCCTTCTGGTTAGCAGTCCAGTGCCTTAGGCACTATGCTACCAGAGCTCCTGATAGACCTATGAAAATAACTTTTATGACATACATAGCAGGGAAAGGGTTCGTATAAAGAATTCTTATAAAATAAATTAGTATCCACTTTACTATGTTAGTAAAAACATTAAGCTAGTGTTAAATAGTAGCTATTACACATAGATCAGTATCCAACATTAAGAAGAAAAGCACCCTTGTATATGAATGTTTTGAAAGGAAATAACAAAATAGTTAAACTATTAAACACAGTCTACAAGAAGTGGAGAGAGTACACGCAAAAAAAGAAAAAAAAACAGCAAGGAGATTACTGAGATTAGAAGAAGAAAAAGGAAGGGAAATCTTTGAAGACTGAGGAGAAAAGGAAACAGAGCTTTAGAAGAAAAGAAGTCAGCAGAGATATAATCTGTGAGTTTCTTATATACTGTGAAGAGATGTACATATATATTGTCAGTTCAAACTGTGTCAGAATGGATTCAAATAAAACTTTTTTTAAATACATAATTTATTTTGTTGTGTTGCTGAGAATACAAAAAGCAAAACATACATCAATACCAATGTCCACCGGTACCATTGGGAACTCTAGTGGCTATGATAATGGTCTTCAAGTTGTCAACCATTCTCACCCTCCTTTTGTCTGCGGTTCCTCCCCCAGTAACATAAATTCATTGGCCCCTAAGGTTTCCAGCCTTTCAGTGTTGTTATTGTGAATGTGATCCCATACAGACGGTTCTTAATCTATAATGCTCAAGGTAGATTTTTTTTTTAGCAGTTACACAATTGTTTGGTTTTAAGAAGATTTTAGGATCATTTTTAGGTTAAGGTTTAAACATTATCTCAGGGCGATCATTTCAGGGGTTCATCCACGCTTCAGGGGAAGTCTGAAGGCATGAGAATTTGAAATTCTGCTCTGCATTTTCTCCTTTTTGATCAGGATATTTCTGTAGAATCTTTGATCAAAATGTTCAGTAAGAATAGCCAGGCACCATCTGGTTCAGGTCTCAGGGAAAAGGAAAAACAATGAGCCACACAAACCATACTCCTTCTGTTCCTGACTCTTCTTCTTCCTCTGCTTTACCTAGGGAAGAGAACAACTTCTGTGCCTTGGATATCCACTTGCAACCTTTTACAACACCACACTTTATAAATCAAACAAGGATGTAGAATAGAATCACTTAACATGTTATCAGACCAATTAACTGGACTGGTTCATGATACTATGACCCTAAGCCACCAAACCAAGAAATCAAATCCCATGAGGTTTTTGGTTGTACATAAACAACCTCAGCAGCTGCTTTTTTGGGGGGTCATTGTTATAAACGTATATTATACAACAACAACAACACACTGCTGTCAAGTCGAATCTGACTCATAGCAACCCCTCCTTGGGTTTTCCATGTGGTATCATTACAGAAGTAGATTGCCCAACCTTCCTTCTGAGGAGTGGCTGGTGGGTTTGAACCACCAGCCTTCTGGTTAGCAGTCAAATGCCTTAGGCACTACACTATCAGAGCTCCCATATATTACACAAGTACTGTCAATTCAACTTTTCAACATTGCACAGGTATGCAACATATTGAGGACAATTACAGTAATCAGCTGTGCAACCCCACCCTTAATTAATGCAGTATTTCCATCACCATAAATGCAGTCAGTGCCCTTCCCTTCCACCCCCTGGTAACCAATAATAGACTTTGTTCTTTAGACATTTGCTTTTTCTTGTAATTTAATATAAGTGAGGTCATACAATACTTGTCCTTTTGTGTGTGGCTTATTTCACACAGCAAAATGTCTTCAAGTTCCATCCATAATATACTGTGTATGCATCAAGAGTTCATTGCTCCTACTGGCTGACTAGTATTCCATTGTATGTATGTGCCACAGTTTGTTTATCCATTTATCTGTTGATGGGCATTTAGATTATTTTCACATTTTCGCTACTGTGAGTAGTGCTGCAACGAACACTGATATAGAAGTCTGTTTAAGAGTCTGTTTTTCAAGTCCTTTTGTTCATACATTGCTGGGTCATACATTAGTTATATGTTTATTTTTTGAGAAACCACCACATTGTTATCAACAATGGCTGTATCATTATACATCTACATCAGGGAAGGATTCTGAATTCCCCACATCCTCACCAACATCTATTATTATTATTTTCCTTAGCCCTTCTCCAAAAACCAAAAACCAAACTCACTGCTGTCAAGTCAGATCTGAGTCATAGCAACACTTTTTTGGGTTGCTGAGGCAGTATCACTATGGAAGTAGATTGCCAAACCTTCCTTCCAAGGAGTGGCTGGTGGGTTTGAACTGCCACCCTTCTGGTTAGTAATCAAATGCCTTAGGCACTACACCACCAGTGTTCCCTAGGCCTTCTAGTGGGAATGAAGTGGTATCTTGGTATCTCATTGTGGTTTTGATTTGCATCTCTCTGATGGCTAAGGATGCTAAGCATCTTTTCATGTGTTTGGTGATCGCTTTTCTTTGGTGAAATCTCTTTGTGAATTCAGGTCTTTGCCCATTTTTTTGACTGGGTTGTTGTGTTTTTGTTGTTGTCGAAGTTTTATCTATATTTTGGTTATTAGATTCTTCTTGGATATATGGTTTCTGAAGATGTTCTCTAATTCAGTAGCTTGTCTTTACACTCTTATGGTAAAGTGTTTTGGTTAACAAAATCTTTTAATTTTTATGGGGTCCCATTTATTTATTTTGTCTTTTCTCTTTGTGCTTTATTATTATGGTAGATAATCCATTGTTGAAAGTTAGATATGACAGCACAACCTTTTTTTTTTCCCCCTAATTATTTCATTAGGAGTCAGCTGCAGGGATCCAGGTAAGGGTAGATGGAAGAGTCCAACAGCTAAGGGAGACAAACTTGTCTGTCA
>NW_006921744.1:7466874-7468113 GCF_000298275.1 Orycteropus afer afer | reverse complement strand
GGTGACTGGTACACAAAAATTGGAAACAAAGAAGAATCACTTGTAGTTGGAAAATTTGGCCTTGATGACAGAAATAGTGCTGGACCACGCATGGTAGAATTTTGCAAGACCAACGACTTGTTCACTACAAACATATATTTTCAACAACACAAACAGCGGCTATACACGTGGACTTCTCCAGATGGAAAACACAGGAAGCAGATTGACTACATCTATGGCAAGAGGCAATGGAAAAGCTCAATATCTTCAGCCAAAACCAGGCCAGGAGCTGATTGTGGAACAGACCATCAACTGCTCATATGAAAGTTCAACTTGAATTGAAAGACAATTAAAACAAGCCCACAAGAGCAAAAACATGATCTAGAATATGTCCTTCCTGAACTTAGAGACCATCTAAAGGATAGATTTTATGCATTGAACACCAGTGACCGAAAACCAGCAGAATTGTGAGATAACATTCAGAGCATCATCCATGAAGAAAGCAAGAGGTCACTAAAAAGACAAAAAAAAGAAGAGAAGACCAAAATGGATAACAGAAGAGACTCTGAAACTTGCCCTTGAGTGTAGCTAAAGTAAATGGAAGAAATGACAAGATAAAAGAATTGGACCGAAGATTTCAAAGAGCAGCCAAGAAGACAAAGCCAATTACTATAATGAAATATGCAAAGAACTGGAGTTAGAAAACCGAAAGGGTAGAAGATGCTCTGCATTTCTTAAGCTGAAAGAATAGAGGAAAACATTTAAGCCTTGAGTTGCAATATTGGGAGCTCTGGTAGCATAGTGGCTAAGACACTTGCCTGCTAACCAGACAGCTGGCGGTTCAAACTCACCAGCCACTCATTGGAAGGAAGGTTGGGCAATCCTACTTCCGTAGTGATACTGCCTTGGAAACACAAGGAGGGGTCGCTATGAGTTGGGATTGACTCGACGGCACATAACAACAACAACAACAAGGGCAAAATATTGAATGATACATGGAACATCAAAAGAAGATGGAAAGAATACAGAGAGTCACTGTACCAAAAAGAACTGGTCGATCTTCATCCATTTCAGGAAGTGGCATATGATCTGGAACCAATGGTACAAAAGGAGGAAGTCGAAGCTGCAATGAAGGAATTGACAAAGAACAAGGCTCTGGGAATTGAAAGAATACCCCTTGAGATATTTCAACAAAGGAATACTGCACTGGAGGCACTCACTCAGTTATGCCAAGAGATTTGGAAGACAGCTATCTGGCCA
>NW_006921744.1:7449238-7466255 GCF_000298275.1 Orycteropus afer afer | reverse complement strand
GGATTGGAGGAAGAATCATTAACAACCTGAGATATGCTAATGATATGCGTTTGCTTGCTGAAATTGAGGATGACTTTAGGCACTTACTGGTGAAGACTGCGGAACACAGTCTGCAGTATGGATTACATCTCAATATAAAGAAGACAGAATACTCACAACTGGACCAATAAGGAGCATCATGTTAAATGGAGAAACGACTGAGGTTGTCAAAGAATTCACATTGCTGAGTTCTACAATCAACGCCAATGGAAGCAGCAGTCAGGATATTAGACGACATGTAGCACTGGCCAGGTTGTTTGCGAAGGAACTCTTCCAAGTGATGTGGAACAATCATATATCCTTGAAGACTAAGGTGCTCCTGACACAGGCCATGATATTTCCAATTGCCTTGTATGCATGTGAGAGCTGGACAATGAATAAGGAAGACCAGAGAAGAGTTGATGCTTTTGAGTGGTGGTGCTGGTGAAGAATGCTGAAGGTACCATGGAGTGCCAAAAGAACTAACAGATCTGTCCTGGTGGAAGTGAGGCCAAGATGCTCCTTGGAAGCGAGGATGGCCAAACTTCGTGTCATCTACTTTGGTCATGTTGTCAGAGGGGACCATTTCCTGGAGAAGGATGTCAAGCTTGGTAAGCTGGAGGGTCGATGAAAGAGGGGAAGGCCTCTGACGAGATGGATTGACACAGAGGCTGCGACAATGGGCTCAAGTATAGCAAGCATCATGGAGCTCACGCGGGATTGGGCAGTGTTTTGTCCTGCTGGGCATGTGGTTGCTATAACTCGGAAATGACTCGACGGTACCTAACAACAACAACAATTATTTCATGGTTTTATTTTGCACATTTAAGTTCTGTCATGGATTAAATTGGGTCCCCAAAAAACATGTTGACTTGTCTAGGCCATGACTTGCAGTCATTTGGTAGCTATATAATGGTATAATCACTTCCAGGATGTGATCAACCATTAGAAGATTAGGGTGGGATGCAACATCCTTACTCAGGTCATAGCCCTGATATTATGTATAAGGGGAGTTTCTCTGGGGTGTGGCCTGCATCTCTTTTCTTTTTTTTTTTTTTTAACTTCCAAGAGATACAAGGATGAGAAGCAAGTAGAGAGGAAGGGACCTGACTATGCTCAAGAAAGAAGAGTCAGGTGCAGAAAGTGTCTTTTGGACCAAGTGTCCCTGTGCTGAGAACCTCCTAGATCCAGGGAAAGACTGATACCTAGATACATGGGGAGTTCTCCAAGGAACACTGGGCCCAGAGATGTTGGTTGGAGAAAAGGATTCTCCTCCAGAGCCTACACAGGGAGAAAGCCTTTCCCTAGAGCTGGATCCCTGAATTAGAATTATAGCCTCTCAAACTATGAGAAAGTGAATATGTTTGTGAAAGCTATCAACTTATGGTATGTCTTATATCAGAACAAGGTAACTAAGATAGGTCTTTCCTCCATATTGAATTTATTTTTGTGTATGGTGTGAGGTATGAATTCTGCTTCACTATGCTGCAAATTTAATTTTCCCATCACAATTTATTGAAGAGATTCTGTTTC
The DNA here is from genome assembly GCF_000298275.1 of Orycteropus afer afer. Classification (NCBI taxonomy): domain Eukaryota; kingdom Metazoa; phylum Chordata; class Mammalia; order Tubulidentata; family Orycteropodidae; genus Orycteropus; species Orycteropus afer. The sequence goes on along the minus strand of NW_006921744.1, from coordinate 7,464,704 downwards.
CCCACTGAATAGCCTTAGCACCCTTGTCAAAAACCAGTTGACCATAGTTGTGTGGGTTTATTCTGGACTCTTAGTTCTATTCCATTATTCTATGTGTCTATGGTTATACCAGTAGCAGGCTATTTTGATTACTGTGTAGTATGTTTTAATATCAGGAACTGTGTGTGAGTCCTCCTACTTTGTTCTTCTCGTGCAACATTGCTTTAGCTATTTGGGGCCTCTTGCTATTCCATATAAACTTGAGAATTGATTTTTCAATTTCTGTAAAGAAGACTGTTTGAATTTTGATAGGGCTTACATTGAATCTATAGATCGTTATGGATAGTATTGACATCTTAACATTAATTCTTTCAATCCATGAACATGGAACTTCTTTCCATTTATTTAAATCCTTTTTAACCTCTTTCAGCAGTGTTTTATAATTTTTATTGCATAAGTCTTTCTGTCCTTAGGTAGATTTATTCCTAGGTATTTTATTCTCTTAGGTGCTATTGTAAATGTAAATGTTTCCTTAATTTTCCTTTCAGATTCCTCATTGTGGGTGTATAGAAACTCAACTGATTTTCTTAAACTTGTACCCTGAAACTTTACTAAATTCCTCTACTAGTTCTAGAAAGTTTCTTGTAGATCTTTTGGGATTTTCTATATATAGGAAACTTTTGTTTCTGACTTACAGCAACATAGGACAGAGTCATACTGCCCCAGAGGGTCTGTCAATCTTTATGGGAGCATACTGTCACACCTTTCTCCTACACAGTAGTTGGCAGTTCTAAATGTGGACCTTTTGTTTAGCAGCTGAGAACTTAACCACTGTGCTACCAGGCAGACAAAAATGAGAAAGATAAGCAAAATATACAACATCTTAGAGGCAAAAAACTAAGCTGGAAAAAGAAATTTATACAAATTACAAGGGTAGGGCACATAACAACAACAAAACAACAAATAAAGGGAGGGGTGTTTAAACTTTTAGGAAGGCTAGGGAAGGCCCTGCCAAGAAAGTAGACTTGAACTAAAGAACTGAAGGAATGGGGGAAACAAACCTGAGGCTATCTGGGGGAAAACATTGGATATAGAAGGAAAAACAAGTACAGAGGTCCTTAGGCAGGAAAATGCCTGGAGTACTTAATGAATAGTGAGAAGTTCAGTGTGACTGCAGCAGAGTGAATGGGATAGAAAAACAGAAGTTTGAGTCAGAGACATAACTAACTAGCCCATGTAAAGCCTCATTGATCTTACGAAGGACTTTGGCAGGTAGTCTGAGTTCAATGGGAGACAATAAGGTTTTGCAAGAGAAATGACATAATATTACTTATGTTGTAAGAGGAACACTTTGTGGATAATTGATGTAAAGAGGGTTAGACAAACAACAAGGAGTCCAATTAGCAGTTTATTAGACTAATATAGATGGGAGATGATGCAGACTGGGTCCATGATGTGATTGGCTTCTGGATATATTTGGAAGGTAGACCTGACAGAATTTGCTGACAAATCTTAGACATGCGTATAAGAAAAAGGCAAAAGTTAAAGATAATACAGGGAGATTTTTGAAAGAGCAACTGGAGGGATAGAGTTGCCATTAACTTAAGTAGGAAAGACTGTCTGAAGGGAAGATATGAAGGGGAATATTAGTAGCTTGTTTCAGAAACCTAATAGCTATCCGAAGAGAGATAACAAGCAGGAGGTGTGATATATGGCTCTGGAGTTAGGAGAGAGATCTGACCTGGAGATACAAATTTGGGAATCATTAACATCTACAAGGTGGTATAGTCCTAAGGAAGAAGCTCAAGGACTGAGCCCTAGGAAATTCCAATGTATCAAATGTGGGTGATGAATAGGAACCAGCAAAACAGACTGAGATGGAGTGACTAGAAAATCAGAAGGAATACCAGGTGGTTGAGTGACATCCTGGAAACAAAGTACAGAAAGTATTTTCAAGAAGGAAAGAGTTTCCCTTCAATCAAATATTGCTGATAACTTAGGTAAAATAAAGTTGAAGAAATTGTGTCTAGGGTCAGTAAAACAGAAATCAGTGGTGACTTTGAGAAAAACACATTTGGGGGAGTGGTGGGGACAAATATTTTAGTAGTGTGAGTTCAAGAGGGAATGGAGGGTGTATCCAAGTCACTGAATACAGACAATTCTTTCAAAGACATTATAGTTCAGTGACATGATCATGGATGACCTCACTTTCTATTTTGTCTTTAGCTGTAGTTTTCATCCTGACATGACTACGTAGTACTTTTGTAACACTTTAAATTTTTAACTACATATTTTTGGCACTAAATGGTTAAAACATGCCAGATCAAGCCATTAAATAATAAATCCCCAAAATGACAGAGCTAAGAGGCCCCCTTGAAAATTTCATAGATTTATCATGATATTACATAACATGATTGTCATTTCACTCCTATTTGTAAGACCACCAAAACCAAAAATCCAAAGACACTGCTGTCAAGTGGGATCCAACTCATAGCAAACCCTCCTTGGGTTTCCGAAGCGGTATAACTACAGAAGTAGATTGCACAACCTTTCTTCCGATGAGTGGCTGGTGGCTTTGAACCACCAGCCTTCTGTTAAACAGTCAAGTGCCTTAGGCACTATGCTACCAGACTTCCTAGCCAAACAATAGGCAGGTCTCAATAGACAGGTCTATAAGGTGAACAATAATGAACAATAATACCAGGAAGGTACACACTCCTTAAATAATCAACAATATGAGATCAAAAGGTCAGTGTTTACCCAGGGGTAAAGCTCAGAAGGCAGGTAGGGATAGATAGAAAAGAAGGGCAAAACACAGAGAGGGAGTGTTGTTACATTGTAGGGATTGCAATCAATATCACAAAATAAAATGTGTAGGAATTTTTTAATGAAAACCAGATTTTTTGGCCAACTTTCCCTATCACAATACATTTAAAAAAATAATAAAGTTTGATTCTGAAACTGAAGAAAACAAGAGGAGGGAAGGACTCAATGAGGAAATATTGAATCCGTGACTAGGAAACTAACACTAAAGAAAAGGACATCACTCTCTGCAAGAACGCTATACCAGAAGTGAATTAGGAACCTGTTAACTTCAGATTTTTATGGCTTGATGCTGACACACTTTATGTCCACTGGAGGAAACACCAGCTCAGTTTCTTAAATAAATGTTTACTGAGGGCCTTTTATATGCTCAGTTCTGTGTGAAGATCTAAAGTCAATAGGAAACTAATCTAAAAGCTTTCAGTCTATTGGGAGAAATATATATAAATAAGTTTTTAAAAGCATATACATATTATGCTAGCATACAGTGAAGCAGAATAGTGCAAGTAGATCATCATTTTAGAAAATTAAATTGGTGGCCATCTGGAGCAGTAGAACTAAAGGCAAAGACAGGAAATGAGTGTTTATTGAGTGAATGAGGCCAAAACTGGTGACAGCTCATTTAGGGCAGTGGAACTGAGGATGAAGAGAAAAGAGATTTAAGAAATACCAGGAGGTTAGCTCAATAGAAATAGAACTTTAATGATCACTGGCTGGGAGAGGTGAGAGAAGATGTAGAAATCTAGGTTGAACACCGGATTTTTAGATGCATTGGTGCTGTGAGCTGCAGGAGCATTTGAAACTGCGTGCCTTCAGGCAGATCCTCTGAAAACAGGGACTAAACAGAACTGAAGTGCTTGGATGGAAGTGGGAGGAGGCTGAGTCTTACCAATTGGTGGCAGGGAGAAAAGTCATGGAAATTCTGGAGAGTCAAGGAAAGACTGAGGATCTATTCCAGGTTGAAGAAAACTAAAGAGACCTGTAAGTAAACACAATCCATGATTCTGACCTGGAACCTTTGCTATAAAGGACACTTAGACAAGTGGAAATACCTGAAAATCATCTGAGGATTAAATAATAGGATGTGTGAATGGCAATTTTCTGATTGTATTGTGTTGTGTAGACATTCCTTGCTTGTAGGACATACTCACTAAAGTACTCAGGGGTAATGGCAAACATCAGCAATTTACTCTCAAATGGTTCGGGGGGAAAATGTTTTTGTAGTAAATTTGCAACTTTTCTCAATTTTAACAGTTTTCAAATGATAATGAAAACAATAAGCAGAAAAAGTGAAAAATCTAGAAAAACCATATTTCTCTATGAGGAAAGATCTATAAATCAGTGTTTAAAATTAAAATGATGGAAGATAGCATAATAGTCACAAGCTTCACAGACCCTCTACAAGAAAGTGATGAGAAAAAAACTTGAAACAGATATAGAAGGTTATCCTGGGACCCTGAGCTTCAAAGGCAGGGATAAAGAAGTGGGTTTAATACCAACTAGGAGTTCTGATATGGTAGTGCCTAAGGCATTTGATTGCTAACCAGAAGTCTAGCAGTTCAAACCCACCAGCCACTCCTTGGAAGGAAGGTTGGGCATTCTACTTCCCTAGTGATACCACCTCACAAACCCAAGGAGGGGTCGCTATGAGTTGGGGCCAACTTGAGGGCTTAACAACAACACAACAATAAAAGAACCTGAATGAAAACAGTGAATAAGGAGACAAATGGAGCTCTGGACTATTGGCCGTCCTTACAGAATGCCCATTTTTAAAATTTTCAAGGGGTGTTCTGCTTCAGGCAGCTACCTAAAAATTGGTTCAACTTGCTGAGAACTGAATGGGCAACCACAGTGGTGGCTGATGACCAGAAAAGTACAATATTTCACTTTGTTCCCTTTGTACCCCACACCTTCTCTGTGAATAGAGTTGTGGCTATCTCCCACACTCATCCACTTTCTGGACAAACAGGAATTCAATCCTGGTCCTAGCACCCTGCCAATAGCTGCTTTCTGGAAAGACAGAAAGTAGTCCCAGCATTAGGTGCTTAGTTCCAAGCCACACTATGGGCCAATAGGATTTTTTTCTGAGACCAGGTACCCTACATCCAAGCCAGTTTTGAGGATGATAGGGACATTTTTCTGGGAAGAGGATCATACTCCCAGTTACATTTAGAGACAGCAGGAATTCTGAGTGGGACTGGATGCACTACCCAGAGCTGCTTTCTGAGCAAGCTGGAACCCCCTCTGCAATTAAGTGGCTTGCCTCAATCATCCTTTGGACTGGCTGGAACTTTTTCTGCGCCCAGGATTCCTGCTCCTAGGCAGCATCTGAATCATCAGGAATGCATCTGAAATTAGGTGCTACAAAAAAGACAAGGAAGCTACATATTCTGACCTCCTGTAACCCCACAAGAGGAAGACAGAATCACTATCAGTAACCCAAGGCCTATTACTGGAAGGCCAGACATGCTGCCTCCCTCCAGCCCTTTCACCAACTCTTCCTCCCAAAGCACCCACCACCTCTCTCCTGGGTTCAATAATTCACTGCAGTGGCCACACAGACCTCACAGATTACAGGGTTTATTAGGGAAGCACCAGGCTACAATTCAAGTTCAGAAAAAATGCTCAGTCTTTCTCCCAGCCCACAGTCTCTCTCCTAACAGTCTCTCACAGTCTCTATTCCAACAATGAGTGTCCCTCGGTGTCTCACTCAGCAATGCATGCCCCTTGCATCTCTTTCCCAGCAGTATGTGTCTCTTTCTGGAGCACCTGTCTCTTTCAGAAGCACATCTTGCTCAACCAGAAGACAGAGAGAGAATTTTCTTCCTCTAGGAGGCCTCCATCTGAGTCTGGCAGTGTGGTTAAACTAACTAAACATAACATCAGAATTCTAAGCACCTGAGAGAGAGCAGGAACCTCCCAGAACATTGCTTTGTGTTGCACCCAACAGAAATACCCCTGCTGGATAACTTTTACAATCAGGAGTTCCTCAGTTGCTCACAGCAAATTCCACCAGAGAGTTTACAAAGACTTTTGGCTAGAAAAGTCACACTAAGTAATTTACACCATAAGCTCCATGCCCTCAGTGGCCTTTTGGGTAAATAGATAGGAATTAGCTCCATGATCAGCCACCCTGCTCCCAGAAGCATTTTGGGCTGGCAATAACTTTTGCTGAATCCAGATACCCTACAACAAGCACCCTTTTGAGACATCAGGAACTTTTTCTGGGAGTAGGGTCATAGCACCCAGTTTCATTCCAGGACAGCAGGAAGTTTTGTTTTGTTTTGTTTTTGAGAAAAGACGACCTATCTCCAGCAGCGTTTTGTGCAGACAGGAATTCCTATGGATCCCAGTGCCTTGCTCCCACCATCATTTGGACTGGGAGGAATTTTTCCCAGGTCCAGTTGTCCTGCTTCCAGAGATCTCCTGAGTCAACAGGAACTTGTCTTAGATCAGGTGCCTTGCTCCCAACTCTCCTCTGGCTAGGCAGACACCAGGTACCAAGATCAGGTGCTCTGCTCCCTATTGCCTGCATGGCCAGCAGAAACTCAGCTGAGTGTCCTGCTCCCTACTAAGTTTTGCTTTTAATGGCTGGTTTTTATTCATTTTCCTCTCCAAAAAGGAAACAACACAGGCACAACCTCATAAGGATTTCAAAAGAATAATATTTAGGTACCTTCAAGGGACTGAGAGACAGATCAAGGAAAACACTGACAAAATCAAAGAAAACATAGATAAAACTCTATGAAGAAAGACTGGAAGATAGTCATTCAAGACGGTCAACAAACCCCAAACCAGACAGATGCTAAAAGAAAATCACCAAGACATATCATAATCAAACTTACCAAAAACAAAGACAAAAAAGCAGCATGGGAAAAACAAAAACTCATCTACAAAGAGCAACCAATAAGACTAAGCTCTGATTTCTTGGCAGAAACCATGAAGGCCAGAAGGCAATGTAATGACATACTTAAAAGCATGAAAAAAACTGCCAACTGACAATTTTGAAATTTGCCAACTGGCAAAACTGTCCCTCAGATATGATGGCAAACATAGGCCATTTCCAGAGAAACAGAAATTAAGGGAATTTGTTAAAACTAGACCAACCTTGCAAAAGATACTAAAGGGAGCCCTTCAAACAGAGAACTAACAACAGCAGAAAACAACTGATGATGAACACACATGATGACGTTACCCAGAAACCAATCCAGGTATAGAATTATCCAAAATAAAATACTTTCGAGCAATAAGTGGAACCAGAGACATCAACTGGTAAATGAGAAAAACAAGAAACCAAAAAAAAGGAATAAATAGTGCAGGTACAGAGCTTCCAAATGCAGAAGAAGTCAAGATGACTGTAGGATAGAACAGACAGTTCTAAGGTTTGGAAGAAAATGATAAATCACAGGGTAACCTCAAAGAAAATTAATTAACATTCTCATCAAAATAATAAAGAGGAAAGGCACAAGTATTTACCAATACTAAAACAGCAGCAACAAAGGAAATGATAACAAAATGCATAAACCAAATGATCTCAGAACAGTCAATTATATGGAACAGAGAAATCAGCAGCACCACAAAAAATATAACAAAATGACAGCAATAAATTCATAGTTGTTGATAACTACACTGACTGTAAATGGATTAAATGCACCAATCAACAGACAGAGTTGCAGACTGGATAAGAAATCATCAATATGCTCTCTACAAGAGACTCAATTTAGACACAAAGACAAAAACAGACAAATCAAAGGGTGGGAAGAATATATATTAAGTAAATGGCAATCAAAAGAGAGCAAGAATGGCAATATTACTTTATGTTAAAACAGACTTTAAGATAAAAAGTACCAGAAGAGTCAAGGAAGGACATTATGGAATGATTTAAGGGTCAACTGAACAAGAGGACTTAACCATAGTAAATATCTACAAACCCAAGGAAAAATAATAAATTAGACCAAAAGGACTGAAAAGGCAAATAGGTAACTCCACAATAATAGTAGGAGACTATAATATACCACTTTCAATGAAAGAGGGAACTAGAAAGAAACTCAACAAAGACACTGACGAGCTAACCAATATGGTCAACCAAATGGACCTTACAGAGATCTACAGAGCACTACACTCAATAGCACAATATACTTTTTTTTTCCAGTATATAAGGAACATTCTCCAAAATACATCATATGTAAGGCCACAAAGCAAACCTCAATAAAATTAAAGACACTGAAATACTACAAATCATCTTCTCACATCATAATTTTATAAAATTAGGAATCAATAATAGGAAGATCAAGGGAAAAAAAATGTAGACATAGAACAATCAACCACTGGAGATCAGAAGGGCAGTTTTTGCAGAGGGAGAGAGCTCAGAGGGCAGGAATGTATAAGGAAGAAGGATTCAGGGAAAAGGTAACCCACAGGGAGGAAGTGGGAAGAGAGCTGTTACATTATAGGGATTGCAGTCAATGTCATGAAACGAAATGTGTATGGACCGTTGAAAGGAAAATAAATTTGCCTGTAAACTTCCACCTAAATAACAATAAAAAAAATAAACAAATGAATAAAAACAAAAATCATGTATAATTTTGATAGACAGTAAGAATTGTAATACTTCTAAACATTGAAATGGACATAGCCACAATATATCACAAGGATGTCTGTTTAAATCTTTAGGTCCAGATATTGTGATAAAAATTTGAAAATACAAAGAAGTGATCAGTTAACTCCATAGAAGTATTAAGGATACTTTGGTTGTTTGAATGGCGCATGAACATCTGGGGCAATTAGAGCATGTCAATTCCCTAAGTGAGCCAAGCAGTTAACGTGCAGGGCTGCTGACTAAAAGGCTGGAGGTTCTAGTCTATCCAGAGCTGTCTCGTAATACAGCCCCGGCCTTCTGCTTCTGAAAAGTCAGGCAACGGAAGCCCTGTTAAGGCCAGTTTTACTGACACCCATGGGGCTGCCCTGTGTCAGAGCTGACTAAACAGGCAACTGTTCTTGTGTCAGAGCTGACTAAACAGGCAACTGTACCTAATTTTTGGTTTTGAGAATATAACACCCAATAATCCTTCTTTTCATATGCAAAATCAGTTTTAAAAGTTAGTTCCAGATGATAAGAAATATAGTTTAAAATGCTATAAAAATGGTTATCAAACATACATGGCACAGAAATATTTTGCTTTAATAAAGATTTTCAACCTGTCATATACTGAATGGCACACTGCCGAGGTCCAGCCTCAGCTGTGGGTCTCTGGAGGGAGAGGTGGTGTTGGCGAGATGAAGGAGACACACTCACACAAGATGAAGATGTGCCCCACATAATGAGGTGGCCTTCTTTATTTTACACTATATTGCAGATTACATGAGATAATGATAAAGTAAAATGACAAACCCACAATTCCGGGTACATGGCTGTGTGCTACTAACTTTATAGTAACAACTGTGTTTATTACACTTTATGATGGTGGGCTATTAACTACAATAACAACTACGTTTATCACACTTTATGAATTACTTGTGTTCCTGTTTACTGGGAACATCCCAGAACATTCCTTTTTTCTAGAACATCTTATTTCCCATGTAAATACAAGTTTAATCCTGTTATAATTAACTATATCCAAAACTTATGAAACTATTATTAATTTATAAACTAGACTTACGTCTTATCTTATCTAACTTTTTTATCATTAACATTATATGAGTAAAATGTGCTAGACAATGGGGTTAACTAAGGCATGAGGAAATGGTCAGGATGAAGAAAACAACATGGGGCCAGAACGTGTGACTCAACCTTGTGGATGGCACCATTCTCTGAATTACCACCAGCATGGGGGTGCATATGGGTCTACATAGTCCATCAACATATACTTTTAATTTCTTAAAGTAACTGTTCCATAGCTTGAATAGAGTATTTCTCTGTGTATTATTTTTACACCTAGGCCCTGATCATTTTAATCTCTCTAAGAAAGGGAGAGAGTTCAAAGGAACTATTTTTCCATCTACCCACACCATTCTTTTACCTTCTATGTATGCCCAGTATAAGGAAGAGGAAGGTTTAGGCTCCCCTCCACGAGGAGGATATCAAAGTCTACCATTAGTTATATAAGCTACATTAGGAGGAGGCTTAACTGTAGGAGGCAGCCACTTAGGTCAAGGTTTCTTCCTATCAGGAGTAATCCCCTTTTTATGCTGTGCTGCAGGGGTTGGTATTGTAGGAGGTTGAGTAGCCATGAGATCTTTCCACCAATGTGAATTCTCAATGTCTTTAGGATTCCCAGGGGCCTTTCGCAGCTCTGGCTCATCATGGAGATTTCTAGGAAAACCGGGATTTTTGGAATTGGAAATCAGAGAGTCATCTGGAAGGCGTCCTGATTCATGGGAAACATGAAAATCAGTTTTGGACCCTCTGGGAAGAACCAGAAGGAGTATGATCACCATAAAGATTATTGTAAGAATTAAGATAACGGACCAGAATACAAATGAAAGTAAAAAGGGGAATTGGCTTCCACCCAAGACTCTTGACAGCTGGAGCTTTGTCAAGCAGCAGTCGTAGAGGTCTGGACATCGCCAGCACACCATTAAAATATTTTGTGAAAAGCACAGTAAATAAACTGTTTTTTTTTTTTTTCTTTCTTTTTTTTTTTTTTTTTTTTGAGATCATACATTTTTTTCTTCTATCTGTACATTCTTGTAAATTTTGAAAATATTTTAATTCCCTCCTCGGTAGCTCTAGAGGACAAGCTGTATACTCTAGCAGCACCTAGAAAGAAAAAGAAAGAGTTATGTTTTCTAAAATAAGTCATAACTAACTAAGAACAAGTCAGTAAGAAAAAAGTCGAGAACTTTATCAGGATTAGTAACATTGAAAAATACATATCTATGACTATAGTACAAAATGAGATTACCATTAAAGATAATTGGCCATATTTGCATAATGAATTAATTGTCATTGTGGTTAAATGTCAGGGCTTCTGGTTTTCTTATTCTTCATTCATTTATTCAATCACTAGGTATGTGTAAGGTACTATGAAAAGCACTGGAATTACAAAATGTAAATAACATAGCTTGCCTCTCAACAATTGTATAAAACCACCTGAAGAGCAAAGCCAGGTGAACAGGCAATTTCATACAGAAATATATACCATGATAGAGATAGAAAGAGGGCTCTAAGGGAACACATAGGAGGGACATCTATCCTAGCTTTATGTCAATATTATGGGCTTTTGGGTGGAGATGATATGTAAGTTGATAACTGAAGGACAAGTAAAAACTACACCAGAGAGAGGGAAGAAACATATGCAGAGGTAGAGGTTGGGAGGTACCCTGTAGAATTATAAGGAGTCTACTTTGACTAGATGCTGGACCAAAAGGGGAGAGGAAGGGCAAGCAGCAAGAGAGAAGGCTGAATAACTTGACAAGAACCAAACTGATTTGACTGTCTTTTTTCCAAACCAACCAGCCCCGCTGACAATGACTCGATTCTGACTAATAGCCACCTGCACTGGATTTCCAAGGTTGTGAATCTTTACAGAAGTAGATGGCTTCATCTTCCTCCCACAGAGCAGCCAGTGGTTTGAACTACTGACCTTCTGGTTAGCCACTATGCTACCAGAGCTCCTTATCAGAGCTCCTTGGAATTTATTCTGAGGGTAAAAGGAAGCCAATGACAAAGTGAATGATCAGATTTAAAATGTCACCTGTCATGGGAGAGCTACTGAATTGTCATTGGTGACTATTACTAAATTAGTCTCTCCTTTTGGTCTTTTATCACTACAATAACAAGAGAGTTTGCCAATGCATATGTTTTCTGAGAATAATTTCAGTGTACAGGCTGACAGTTCACAGGAATTGCAAAAGAAAAGGAAGACTAAAACCAAATAAAAAGGGGTCTACCAACTGTTAAAGACTTTTTAAAGATATGGAACATGATGAAGATATTAAAAATAATTATATTCTTTATTATGAATATTTATGCTTTACTGTCTTTCAATAGATGTGTATAAAAAATACTTAAGTTAGTGTCTATTATCCAAACAATGGAAGGAAGTCATTTATTATTTAGTGTATTTCAGAAATCAGTGCCCACATTTCATTCATGAATGTCAACATAACTTGTTTTACTTGTTTATCTAGATATTCCAAGTCCTGCTGGATCTGAAATAAGTCAAATATTATTTATAATGTTGATGTTAATAAGAGGCTGTATAGTTGGGATAATACTTATCCTTAAAAAGGTGGTCATAATTAAAATAATACTTTAAGAGACTAGACCTAACTTGGGAATTTATTCAATAGAACAATAATCACAAATTAAAGGAATGTCCTACTTATTTTCATTTTAAAAAACAGATAAAATTATTAAAAATTCTTCCTAAATTAATCTTAAAAATGTCATGTATTGGGTGCAACTATTTTTCTCTCCCCATATGGAGCAAAGAAGAGTGAAGAAAATCAAAGATGGATGGAGACAATTAGTCTCAAGCACTAAAGGACCACACAAACTCCAGCTTCAATGACTGAGACCAGAAGAATTGGATGGTTTTCAGCTTCCACTGGTGACCATTCTGAAAGATATCACAATAAGAGATTGAGGATAGGTCAGGAGAAAATAGGGAACAAAACTCAAAATGATAAAAAAAAAAAATAAAAATAAAAATAAGGCCAGGCTTTCTGGTCTGACAGAGACTGGTGGTGTTATGTGCCTTCCAGTGAAACCTGACTCATAGCGACCCCTCCTTGGGTTTCCGAGGCAGTATGACTACAGAAGTTGATTGCCCAGACAGATACTGATAGAACCTCTGAAAACTATGGCTCTTAGACACCTGTCAGACATGGAACTGAGCTCACCTCTGTGGATGAACCTTCAACCAAACAATAGACAGGCCTATAAGGTGAATAATAACACCAGGGAGGTACCACTTCTTAGAACAATCAACCATAAGATGTCAAAAGGACAGCATTCCTCAGAGATAAAACTCAGAAGGCAGGAAGGGATAGTAAAAAAGACTAATGCCAAGCGTAAACAAGGGAGGAATTGCTGATACATTGTGTGGATTACAATCAGTGTCATGAATCAAAATCAATTTGCTACTTGAACTTTCACAGAAATAACAGTAAAAAGATAAAAATCCAATATTAGCCTATTGAATATACACTATTTCAGAGAAGTGGTGCTTGATCTTATTGGTACAAAGAAAATTAAATCATTCAAGATAGATTTTGCACTGAATGCATTATTTTGCAATTCTTAGTAAAATATTGCCTTTCATAAAAGTTAATCAGTTTTTTATGTTAATATGTTTTTCCTTAAAAGTAAAATGTATTTTTCATTCTATACTTTTAGAAATTAAAAACTTAAAGAATGTTCTGTGCTATTAATTTTTCAGCAGAGTTTTAAGTACATAAAATGAAGAAAGGGGTGTTGTCTTAATGTCACCTGAAAATTCTACTGGCAAAAATAATGAAGTGAAAATATTTTAAAATCTGTATTATCTATTGCTTTAACACGTTATTCAATTGAACACAAAGATTATAGGAAAATTGTTTGAAGGAAGCTTAGAGTCGGCTTTCCAATTCAGTTTCTTTGATTCATGACTTTCTAGGATTATGAACAACAATGGTCATATTCTGTTGTTGTAGTTCGCTGCTATTGCATCAGGTCTGACTCGTAGGGGCCCTAGATACAAGAGAAGAAAATACTGCCCAGTCCTGCACCATCCTCAGCCTTGTTGCTTTGTTGGTGCCCATCATTGCAGTTCCTGTATCAATCCATCTTTGATAGTTGGAGTGGTGTGTCCACTTGGCTGGACCACAATTCTGTGTGGTTTAAGCAGTTGTGATGTGGGTTATTTCCTCGATGGGATTGGATGTACATGTTTTGAGCAGCCAAGCCATTGAAGGGGAGTTGCCCTAGGGGTGTGCCCTGCTTCCCATATATTTGTATGGACATCCTGGGAAAGGAGACACTCTTCTGGCATCGGGATCCTGTTGTGCTACCTACAACTGTCCATGAGTGAACAATCCACCATTTGGCCTGGAGATCTTGGATTCATCATTCATTGGAGTCAACAGCCAGGGTACTGCCTCCCAACCTTGAGCTTACCAGCCCCTGCAGTTGTGTGAGTTGGGAAAGCCTCCAGCTTGATGTTTGATCCAAGAACTTGGGACTTACCTGCTTCTATAAGTGTGTGAGCCATTTCCCTAATATAAGTTTCTCTTTCTCTATGTGTCTATATAAGCTTTACTGGTTTTGCTTCTCTAGAGGACCCAGCCTAACACACCATCTCATTGAGGTCTTTCTCTTTCTTCCTGACCCTCTACTTTACCAAGCATGATGTTCTTCTCCAGGAACTGGTCTCTCTTGATAATAACACGTCCAAAGTATGGAAGATGAAGCCTTGCCATTCTCCCTTCCAAGGAGCATATCAGCTGTACTTCTTTTCCAAAACTTACTTGCTGGTTCTTCTGGCAGTCCATGGTATAGTCAATATTCTTTGCCAGCAGCATATTTCAAGGGCATGCATTCTTCTTTGGTCTTCCTTATTCATTGTTCAGTTTTCCTATGCCTATGAGGTGACTGAAGATACCATGGCTTAGATCAATTGCACCTTAGTCCTCAAAGTGACATCTTTGCTTTTCAAAACTTCAAAGAGGTCTTTTGCAGCACATTTATTCAATGCAATATCTTCTTGGATTTCTTGACTTCTGCTTCCATGGATGTTGATCATGGACCAAGTAAATTGAAATCCTTGACAACTTCAATCTTTTCTCCATGTATCATTATGGTGCTCAATGGTGCAGTTGGGAAGGTTCTTATTTTGTACTGAGGTGAAATCCTTACTAAAGGCTGTAATCTTTGATCTTCTTCAGTAATTGCTTTAAGTCCTCTTTGATTTCAGCAAGCAAGGATGTGCCTTCTGCATATTGCAGGTTGCTAATGAGTCTTCCTCTAATCCTGATGCTGCGTTTTTCTTCACCTACTTCAGCTTCTCAGATCATTTCCTTAGCATACAGTTTGAATATGTGTGGTGAACCAATGCAGCCCTGATATATAGCTTTCCTGATTTTAAACCACATAGTATTCCGTAGGAGATCTGATGGCACTGTGGTCAAGGCATTTGGCTACTATCCAAAAGTTTAGTGGTTCAAACCCACCAGCTGCTCCAGGGTAGAAAGATGAGACAGTCTGCTTTAATAATGATTTACAAACATGGGAACCATATAAGGCAATTCTACTCTGTCCTACAAGGACATATTGGAAACAATATGGTGGCAGGGAATTTGGTGTTGGTAAATATCCCTTTGTTCTTTTCAAATAAAAGCCTCTTGATCTATGTACAGGTTCTGCATGAACACAATGAAATGTTCTGGAATTCCCACACTGTGAAATGTTATCCATAATTTGGCATGATCCACACTATGGAATGCCTTTAAATAGTCAATAAGAAACAGGTAAACATCTGTCTGCTTTTCTCTGCTTTCTGCCAAGATCCATCTGACATCAACAAAGATATTCCCCATCTCACATCCTCTTCTGAATCAGGCTTGAATTTCTGGCACCACCCTGTCAATATACTGCTGCATATGTTTTTTAATATCTTCAGCCAAATTTAAATTAAAATATTAACACACTGTTTGATAATTTCCCTATCCTGTTGGATCACCT
>NW_006921744.1:7434996-7449014 GCF_000298275.1 Orycteropus afer afer | reverse complement strand
TGGATTTCTTCCTTCAGTACTATTGGTTCTTAATCATATGCTAATTCCTGAAATGGCTGAAAATCAACCAATCCTTTTTGGTAATTGTGGAATAGTAACATTTTCTTTTCATAAATTAGGGCCAGATATTGAAACATTTGAGTATATTTATAGTTAGATTTACTAACATAATTATGAAAGGTATGGGACTATTTCAACCTCTATTACAAGCATCCCCATCTAGAGTATTATTAGTTAAATCTTTCTTATAAGGGTATGTTGTTGTTGTCCTTGTTATGTGCCATCAAGTTGTCTCCAACTCATAATGACCCCTCCTTGTGTTTCTGAGGCAGTATCACTACGGAGGTAGATCACCCAACCTTCCTTCCAAGGAGTGGCTGGGGGTTTAAACTGGTAACCTTCTGGTTACCAGTTAAGTGCCTTAGGCACTATGCTACCAGTATACTGAATAAAACAAAAACTTTGTGATGATAATGATACTGTGACATCAAATGGCCTTACAAAGTTTAGATGGGAGCTCTGGTGGCGTAGTGTCTAAGGCATTTGACTGCTAACCAGAAATCTGGCAATTGAAACCCACTAGTCACACTTCAGAAGGAAGATTGGGCAATCTATTTCCATAGTGATGTTGTTATTGTTGATGTTAGGTATAGTCCACTCATCTTCAACTCATAGCGACCCTATTCATAGTAGAATGAAATACTGCCCGGTCCTGCACCAACTCCATGATTCCTACTGTACTTGAGCCCATCTGCCACAGCCAATCCATCTCATTGAGGGCCTTCCCCTCTTGCATGGACCCTCCACATAGCCAAGCATGACATCCTTCTCCAGGAAATGGTCCCTTCTGATAAAATTACCAAAGTAGGTGAGATGAAGTCTGGCCATTCTTGCTTCCAAGGAGCATTCTGGCTACACATTCTCCAGGAAATATTTGTTAGTTCTTTTAGCAGTCCATAGTATTTTCAGTTTTCTTCACCAGAACCACAAATCAAAAGCATCAATTTTTCTTATGTCTTCCTTATTCATTGTCTAGCTCTCACATGCATAGGAAATGACTGAAAATACCATGGCTTGTGTCAGGGGCACCCTAGTCTTCAAGGAGACATCTTTGTGTCTCAGCACTTGAAAGAGGTCCTTTGCAGCTGACTTGCCCAGTGCTCTGTGTCATCTGATGTCCTGACTGCTGCTTCCATTGCCATCAATTGTAGATCCAAGCAATGTGAATTCTTTGACATTTATCATGTTGCTTCTTATAAGTCCAGTTGTGTGGATTTTTGTTTTCTTTATATTGGGGTGTAATCCTTACTGCAAACTGTATTCTTCAATCTTCATCAGTAAGTGTTTCAGGTCATCCTCACTTTCAGCAAGCAAAGTTGTATCATCAGCCTATCGCAGGTTGTTAATGATTCTTCCTCCAATCTTGATGCCATGTTCTTCTTCATATAGTCCAGCTTCTCAGATGGTTTGTCCAGCATATAGATTGAATAAGTGTAGCCAAAGGATACAACCCTCACACACTCCCTTCTTGATATTAAAACATGCAGTGCCCCCTTGTTCTGTTCAAATGATAGCTTCCTTTCAAGGTATAGGTTCCCCATGAGTACAGTAAGTGTTCTGGAATTCCCATTCTTCTCAACGTTATCCACAATTTGTTATGATCCACACAATCAAATGCTTTTGCATAGTCAATAAAACGCAAGTACACATCTTTCTGGTATTCTTTGCTTTCAGCTGAGTTCCATCTGACATCTGCAATGATATCCCTTGTTCCACGTCCTCTTCTGAATCCAGCTTGCACCTCTGGAAGTTCTCTGTCAATATACTGCTGCAAGCATTTTTGAATTATCTTCAGTAAGATTTTACTTGCTTGCAATAGTAATGATGTTGTTTGATAGTTTCCACATTCTGTGGGATAACCTTTCTTTGGAATGGTACAAATATGGATCTCTTCTAGTCAGTTGGCCAGGTAGCTGTCTTCCAAATCTCTTGGCATAACTGAGTGAGTGCCTCCAGGGGGGCATCTGCTTGCGGAAACCTCTCAATGTGTATGCCATCAATTCCTGGAGCCTTATTCTTCACCAATTCCTTCAGTGCAGCTTCAAATTTTTCCTTCAGTACCATTGGTTCTTGATCATATGACACCTCCTGAAATGGATGACCGTCTACCAGCTCTTTTTTGTATAGTGACTCTGTATATCCTTTCATCTTCTTTTGATGCTTCTTGCATCATTCAATATTTTGCCCATAGAAACCTTCAATATTACAACTCAAGGCTTAAAGTTTTTCCTCAGTTATTTCAGCTTGAGATACTGTCAGTAGTGATATGGTCTCAGAAACCCAAAGAAGGGTCACTGTGAGTTAGATCTGACTCAATGGCAGTAATTTGCTTTTTTTTTTTTTTTTTCTGTCTGTTTGTTTGTTTGTTTTGAACTTGGTCTAGATGTGAAAATAGGAAACCATTTTGGGTTACATTTGTGCCAATATTTTGAGAGTCTATTTTCCTTGATGTTTGTGTGACATTAGCATACTCACAGGCTGTATGAAATTAATACTACATGAAGATGTTTATTGAAATAATTTTATATTACCATTAAGAAACACTATGTAAAACATAAATTGCATTTTTACATGACTTGGGTTAAGGGACTACCAAATGTTATTTTTCTCCTCAAAACTCTTGCTTAAATATTTGCCTCCTATTTGTAATATCTGTGATTACTTCTTTCTACCTCATTTGCAACTACTCATTGTCATCATACAGAAATTTTAGTTAGAACAACGTTGTTGTTACTAGTTACTGTCAATTTGGCCACCGACTCAAGGCAGCCTTGTACATTACAGAACAGGACTGCTCCATATGATGGCTTTGGCCTGGTAGCACTCAACTGCTAGCTGGGAGGCTGGCTGTAGTTCTGAACCTAGAGGAGAAAGATCTGGTGATCTGCTTCCTTAAAGATTACATTTTATAGATTAAAAAAGGAGACAGAAAGGAAATAGAAGCAAATGAAGCTTATTTTTGATGTTAAAAAATGATAAAAATGAGTGTTTAGACACTAAAATCTTTGAGTGCTGAAGGGCAGAATACTACTAAAAGGAAAGCAAAGATATCTTGCAGAAATACATTCCAGGTAGAAAATGAAGAGTGTACTTGACATGTGCAAACCAAAAGCTCCCTGCCATCAATTCGATCCGGACTCACACTGACCCTATAGGTCTGAGCAGAACTGCCCCATAAGGTTTGCAACGTTGCAAATCTTTAGGAAAGCAGACTTTCTCATCTTTTTCCCTCAGAGAGGCTGGTGGGTTCAAACTGACAACTTTTTATTTAGCAGGTAAATGTGTTAACCACTACACCACAAGAGCTCCTTATTACATGCAAATGGCATTCAAAAAAGTTTCAGATTGGGATGTGAGTTCCTAAAGTAAATTTTAAAATAGAATAATTGGTTTAATTATGAAATGTAGGCATAATACAAATTCTTATTTAGGTCTCCATGAAGTAAAATTAGAGCTAACTCAATAATTTCACATATAATAGAAGTGGTCTGAAATATTAAAATCTTACCTAGCAATTTTTCTGTCTAAATTAGCATTCCCATCATTTCCTGCTCCAAGCATTTCACTCCTTCCCATCTTCTACTTTAAAAAAAAAATGCAAATCAAAGTTATTTAAAAATATAGAGAGGCTCATTCTTCCTTTGGTAAAATACGTTCTTGATGAATTCATGAGTCATATGTGTATAGACCAGAGTTACTGGGTAGCACAAACAATTACAGGATCAACTACTAGCTAAAAGGTTAGTGGCTCAGCCCTCCCACCCTCCAGAGAGGCCATGAAAGATAGGCCTGGCAATCTGCTATGGAAAAGCCACAGCCTTGAAAACCCTGAGAAGAAAGTCTACTCTGCACACATGGGCTCTCTATGAGTCGGAATCGACAGCAACTAAAAACAATGGGCCAAAATATTCTTAAATACTACTGATCGAGAAATAAAACTTCCTTGGAGCATGACAGATATCCATCAAGAGATTGACTCACTGAACTCGCACCTGTCATGTTTCTCCTAAGGTGTTCAATTATTCGCATTTGAGTTGTGATTTTAAGTTTCAGCTCAGCATTCTCAAGTTCAAGTCTAAAATGTACATTTAAAAACAGTTATTGTCACACACAGATTTAAAAATACTATGTAGTTTCTGAACAAAACCAAACAGTATGATTATATAACTTCTTAATAATTTGAAAAGTAGATACTTTGGCAATTGTGTCACTGTCCTAAGTGTAGTTTGTGGACTAATAAGGATAATATGCAAAAATAATGTATTTCAAAAGAGTTGAAAGCCAAAATAGTTGAAAGCCAGCTTACACACATGTGCTTATTACCATGACTGATATAATTCTTACACTATATTGCTTATTTGCTTTATAAATACACATATTTTCTGCACAACTTAAAATTTTACTTTTGCAGTCTTTCTTGCAACTTCTCAACACCTCATACTGCTGCTGTGTGTAGGTTCTCTGCTTCTTCAAACTAAAAGAAAAAGTAAAAGAAAGCACTTTACTGGTACAAATTCACTCATCATCTATTTTTGTAATTAAAATCTTATTGGAACACAGTCATACACATTTACTTGCATCCTGATTGTGGCGAAGTCATGCTCCAGTGTTAGAGTTTGTTAGTTGCAATATGGACCTTATGACCTGTCAATTCTAAAATAATTCCTACCTGGCCCTTTAGAAAAAAGTTCACTGATCCCTGTTCTGGTCCTAAAATGCAATACTATTCTTGTTTTTAAATTACATTTTATCAGATGAATACTCAAATTTCAGAACTGATGAATCTAGATAGGAAATTACCTTAGTGTAAACATTTGTATATGTTTGCATTCTGAGTACTACGCATCAGCCATCAATTTAAAGTTTTACATATGAGGATGACCATGACTACACCAGTGATTATTAAAACTAATATGCTGCTGTAGGTGACTAGATGTTTCATACAATAGTATGAGACAGAGCATCAATATAGGAGTCATCATGCATGGGTTGAAATCCCAGCTCCAGAAGTTATTAGCTGTGTGACATTGAGCAAATTTTTAAACATTCTGTGTCTCAGCCTCTCTATCGGTACAATACACATAAAAATAGTACCTAATTCACTCAGTTCTTGGGAATATTCTATTAGGGTATATATGTAAATACTTAGAAGAATACCTGGCACAGAGCGAGCTACATGTAAGTGTTCAATACTTCCGTAGTGATACTGCCTCGGAAACCCAAGGTGGGGTCTCTATGAGTCGGGTCCAACTCGACAGCACATAACAACAACAACAACTAGCATTATTATTGTTACTATATTTTATGGTCAAATAAAATTTGGTATTTTAATCTGGTGGTCTGCCAGCAGAAACAGTCTCTTTCACAAGTCATACTGAATCATTTTTAGTACAATTTAAAGTGGCACCAAATGGGGAGTATGAAGCCCAGCATAGGTTCCTACTGTTTCACAGACATTTCACCAATCCCACTAGCTAAAAGTCCTCTCTTCCTTTTCTAATTTACAACTCACTTTCTCTATGTGCTGTTCACAGTGAATGGTGACAGACTACAATGCAAATAATGCCTACAGAGTTGAGTAGTTTACAACTTACATGGCAGTTAGAGCCAAGTAAAACCATTAACCTAAAAATATAGGAGTCTACTGCTAAAACAGTGATCCAACAGAATGTAGAAATTTTCTAACAATATCATTAATATCACACACAAGTACAATTTTGCTGAAGATAATTAAAAAATGGTTGTACCAGCATATTCACAGGCAACTTCCAGGAATGCAAGCTGGATTCACAAGAGGAAGTGGAACAAGAGATATCATTGCTGATGGCAGATGGATCTTGGCTGAAAGCCAAGAATACCAGAAAGATGTTTACTAGTGTTTCAGTGATAATGCAAAAGCATTTGACTGTGTGGATCATAACAAGTTATGAAAACCATTGAAAAGAATGGGAATTCCAGAATTAATTGTGCTCATGAGGAACCTGTACATAGACCAAGAGGCTGTCATTCAAACAGAACAAGGGAATACTGTCTGGTTTAAAATCAGGAAGGGAATGCATCAGGTTGTATCCTTTCATCGTAGTTATTCAATCTGCATGCTGAGCAACTAAGCGGAGAAGCTGGACTATATGAAGAAGAAAGCAGCATCAGGACTGGAGGAAGACTCATTAACAACCTGCAATATGCAGGTGACACAACTTTGCTTGCTGAAAGTGAAGATGACTTGAAGCACTTACTGATGAAGATTCAAACTCCAGTTTGCAGTATAGATACACTTCAACATCAAGAAAATGAATATCCTCACAATGGACCAATAAGCAGCATCATGCTAAGTGGAGAAAAGACAGAAGTTTTCAAAGATTTCATATGACTTGGTTCCATGATCAACACCAATGGAAGCAGCAGTCAAAAAATCAGATGACATATTGCAGTGAGTAGATGTGCTGCCAAAGACCTCTTTCAAGTGCTGACAACCAAAGATGCCTCTTTGAACACTAAGGTGCCTAACCCAAGCCATGGTATTTTCAATTGCATCATATGCATGTGAAAGCTAGACAATGAATGAGGACAACCTAAGAAGAGTTGATGCTTCTGAGTTGTGGTGTTGGTAAAGAATACTAAAAGTACCATGGACTGCCAGAACTGACAACCTTGTCCTGGAAAAGTACAGCAGGAATGCTCCCTGGAAGCGAGAACAGCCAAACTTCGTCTCACCTACTTTGGTGTGATTGTCAGAAGGGATCATTTATTCCCTGAAGAAGGATGTCATGCTTGCTAAAGTGGAGGGTCAGCAAAAAAGGAGAAGGCCTTCAGACAGATGGATTGACACAGAGGCTGTGATAATGGGCTCAGGTATAGCATGGATTGTGAAGTTGGGGCAGGATCAGGCAGTGTTTAATTCTGTTGTGAGGGTCGCTATGAGTTGGAGCCAACTTGGTGGCACCTGATAACAGCAAATGCTAAATCAAGATTCCTAACTTGATTTATTCCTATCAAGTGTTTATGCTGGACAAGTATGTTGATGAGCAGATTAAGGTTATGTGCTAGAGTATATCAGAAACACTAGTTCTCAAAGCTTTCTAGTTGGTAAAGTGCTATAAATCTGTAAGTCCCAGTTCTGGCTGCACAGTGAAGTAAGGCAAATTGAGATTGCTTTCTTTTTTATATATATTGAGGGAAAACATTCTTTCCTATTAAGTTAATTGTTTTAAAGTTTATACTTAATTGTTTAAAGTAAATTTGGAATAAATACATAATTATGTCAATATCTCAAGGAAACTATTGGTATGGTATAAAGTACTTAACATTAGTCTATTATCTATTAAGCTAAAATATTTTCAATTTTTACAAGGATAGGTGATGTGCATATTAGATATTAGAAAATTTATAGTTAAAAAGAGAATAGTATCTCTCATGGGAAAAAAAGTAACATAAATTTAAGGGCCTAGTTGTTCTTCACAGACTAGATGACAAGTGCTAAAAAGAGAGAGGCCAATGAAAGGACAGTCAGAGACAGCTTCATGGAGAAGGGGAGATAAGAAAGCCACATGTGAATAAACATAAGATTATGTTAGCTGAAAAGCTGAAAGGACAACAGGAGTAAAGGCACAGGGATGGTGAAATAAGCACAAACAATTTAGGATACAATCCAATGGCAAGACAACATGTCCACATAAAACCTATACACAAATGTTCATAGCAACATCATTCATGATAGGCAACAAGCAGAAACCATGCAAATGAAAATGAACAAGTGAATGCATGCACAAGTGTAGTCTGTACATACAGTGTAATACTGTGATCAGTGAAAGAAGCCAATCATAAATAATACATTACATTATTCATCTACTGTAAGTAAAAAAGGCAAATCTAGAAACAGAATAGACTGGTTGTTATCTAGGGACATGGGAAGAGTGAGGCGTGACAGCTAAGGGATGCAGGGTTTCCTCTGGGGATGATGAAAATATCCTAGAATTGAGAGTGATGATGATTACACAAGTCTATGAACATACTAAAGGCCATGACATTGCATACTTTAAATAGGCAAATTGAATAGTATGTGAATTTAATATAAATTAAGTTGTTTAAAAAATCCAGTGGTGGAATCTAGATTCTTAATTATCACTTTTGGGTGTACATAATATATATAATCAGAATATTTCTATGCACTTACGACACATCAAAAACAAAAGGAAATTGAAGGAAACACATAATTTCCCAAATGGTTTATGAAACAACCTTACAATTTTGCCATTTGGAAAATAATATAATGGGCTTTCTATGGCAAGTTATCTCGAAATCTATGAAATATATATATAGAGAGAGATTGAGTATTCACAAAGATCAAGATGAAAGACATGAAGATTTTCTGGAGTATTTCATTAAACATCATTCGCTGATGTAATGTGGCCTGCCTCTCCATGAAAATAGAGATATTACTAAAAAAAAATAAATAAATACAATTTAGTGCCAAAAATACTCACTCAACTTCTATGAAAAATTATGTAAAACCTTCAACCTTCTTAAGGGTAAATATTCTTAAAAAAAACTTATAATACAAATGATAAGCATTTGTATTAACGCTACCAGAATGAAATCCAGAGTTTAATAAGTGCATTATAAAGATAATAAAATTATAATGAAAATACAAAAGATGAAATTTGTATCATAAACTGTTTATATTACTTAACCAATCATATAGTAACCGTTGACACGTTAAACTTCTTACATACCTGTCTCATGATTGGACCTAATGTCTCATCTTCTAACATCATGGAATACATAGACTTTGTCTCAGCCAGTTCTTGTTGAAGTTGTCTCACAACTGCCTGGTAAGATATTTTCGTCACTGATTTTATAAACCACTTTATCAATAAACTATGCTAACCATATGGAACTCTAACATATATATTTGAAAAATATCACAACATATACACATAATTCATCTTCATTTCCTCATATGATTACAATCCTCTTTATCACCAAATTCAAGGTTAAGGACACCGACCCTGTTATCTCCTTGCCTAAACAGCATTATGTTTATTAGACCACAAATTCTACATAGCTTAACAACAAACCTACTGATAGGTCAACAGAAATGTGGATTGGAGGGGCAGTGGTAAATTTGACCATGTGGAATATTTCCCCTTTTTTAATTAGAATCTAAAGTTAATTCCAGAGTCCCTCACATGTTCAATGTTCCACTCAAGTCTTTCCAATTGGCTCCTATCTCATTCAGAATAAAAGTCATTATAATAGCCTCCAAGGCCCTATTGTAACCTTGCCTCACCTCACTCCCTGACCTCAGCTCCTGCAACTCTCGCCCCTCTTCACTCCATTCTGCTACACTGTGAAGCCCACCACCCAACATTAGTCTGAAAAGAGGGATCTCGTAACAATATAATAAATCATAGAGATACAATTACCTTCGCATTGGGCAAATTTGCCTCCAAATGATAGTAACTGAGCCTTGAAATGAAAGTAATTATTAGCAAATTACATTTACATTACTCGTTCATTTTATATTTGTGAAGTCACCTACTTGATAAAAAGCAATACTCTGTGTTCTGACAGTCATTTACATGCCCTGAACAGGAAACAACTAGACTCTTCCATATTTACAATGGGAGCTCTAGGAGCATAGTACCTAAGGCACTTGACTGCTAACCAGAAGGCTGGTGGTTCAAACCCACCAGCCACTCCTCCAATGGAAGGTTGGGCTATCTCCTTCTGTAGTGGTACCACCTCGGAAACCCAAGAAGAGGTGGCTTTGAGTCGGGTCCAACTTGATGGCACATAACAACAATAGTTCTGAAATGGCAGGTTCTTTATAGACCATTGTTACTGTTGTCAGGTACTGTTGAGTCAGTTCAGAATCACAGTGACCTTATGTACAACAGAAGGTAACCACCAGCCCAACAGCTGGTGGGTATGGACAGCCTGCTTTCTGGTTAGCTGTCAAATGTCTTAAGCACTGTGCCTTCAGAGCTCCTTATTATAAGATATACCATCTCAATTCCATTTCAGCTGGGATCTGGAATTGACTGTCAACCAAGGTAATCCACTCAATTGAATCCTACTTTCAAAAATATTCATTTTAGGTATACAGATTTCTGATTATCTGCTCCATCACAGAAATAGTATGGTGATATAACAACATTAAAATGATTATTTCAACAATATCAGACTAAATTATTAAAACCAGCCTCTACTTATTAAAAAAATTTATAACTTAACCTCTTAGAATTTCATATGTGACAAAATGCTGTTCCTTAAAGTAAGGTACCTCTCAGATCTAATTTTGATATGCTCGATACAAGGTATATTCTAAGATGATACAGCAAATAAGTTTACATCGTATATATTGTTGTAGTCAACTTGATTCAACAGTTAGCTACAATCAAATACTTTCAATATTTTTCAGGAACTTTGAAGAACACTTCTATTTCTCCATACTTACTTCTCTATCTACTTTCTCATTTTCAAACTTATACATCTGTCCTTTTAAGTGATTATATTTACTGATTTACTCCTTATTTCTCTCTTCAAGCTTAAGTCTTTGTTTTTCACTTTCACCTTGAAGGTTTTTTTACAGTATCATGCAGTTGGCTTGCATATCAATTACCATGTTTTCTTTAATGTCAGCTTTGATGTATGCATCATCCAGTAGTTGTCGAAGCAACATATTTTCACTTTCTAGTTGGGATGATCTTTTCTCTATGGACTCCAGTTTTCCAAAGTGTTTTATTTACTTCACATTGTAAGTTTTGACACATTTCCTTCACATGACTCTGTGTTTGGCTTAGGTCTCTCTGAACGGATTCTAAAACCAACATCTTTTCTCTTAGAGCATCTTTAGCTTGATGTAACTCAGTTTCTTGGCTACTGAAATTGCTTTCATCTTTGGACAGCTGTTTGGTTAGAGTCGTGTTGCTATCTCTTAGGGTAGACAAATCAAAACTCATTTTGTCCTGTAAATGAAAGCACTCATCTCTTGCTCTCTGCAAACCAAGTTCTAAGTTTCTTTTTGATGCCTGACTTTGATCGTGATCGCATGTAGCAGCAGTCAGCCTACAACGGTATGATTCAACTTCGGTTTCCAGTCTTTCTTTGTTTTGTTTTTCATTCTCCAATTTAGAGGTTAGCATTGCATTCTCAGTTCTCAGAACATTAAGCTGTCCACCAGACTGAGATACTGTCTCTGTTAGAATTTTCTCATTCTGTCTGATTGTCTTTTGAAGATCAGCTTTTTTTTTTTTTTTTCTGTTAGCATTGCATTCTCAGTTCTCAGAACATTAAGCTTTTCACAATACTTAGATATGGTTTCTGTTAGAATTATCTCAATCTGTCTGATTGTCTTTTGAAGATCATCATTTTCTTCTGTTAGCATTGCATTCTGAGGTATCAGAACATTAGGCTTTCCACAATACTGAGATACGGTTTCTGTTAGAATTTTCTCAATCTGTCTGATTGTCTTTTGAAGATCATCATTTTCTTCTGTTAGCATTGCTTTCTCACTTTTCAGAACTTTAAGCTTTCCATGATAATGAGATACTGTTGCTGTTAGAATTTTCTCATTCTCTTTGATTGTCTTTTGAAGATCATCATTTTTTTTTTCTTTTTACCACTGCAATGTCCTCAGAATATATTTTTCTTTTTCTTGGTTCTGGTTTTTTAATGTATTTACTTCCAGTTTTAGCACGGCAATTTCATCTTGCAACATGTGGATTTTATGCAATAGCTCTTCTTCTTTTCCGTGACAATTAGTAACCTAAGTAAAACATAAAAGGGTTTAGTTGGCACTCAAGAAAATGACATATCAGAATTTTCTTTGAAAACAAAGAATAACCTAAATATTTATACAATCAAAAGGCAGCAATAAGTAGCTATTCACTGTAAGAGTTGGCCCCAATTTCACACCTTACATAGAAATTCCCCAAATTCAAAAGTATCAACAAAGGAAATAAAAGAATCAAAGAAATTAAAAAAGAAAATATGATATGATATGATATGATATGATATGATAGATTGATATATTTATACATATATAATGATCTCATACTTTCTGCTTCAAAAGGAATTACAATAGGAGGTCCTGGATAGAGTGAGGAAAATTTGTGAAACATAATTCAAAATCATAAAAAAAAAAGACTAGGCTTACTGACTTGAAAGGAGTTCTCATGATATAGTTGTTAAGGAATCTGTCGTTAACCAAATGGTTCGTGGTTTGAATTTACCAACTGCTCTGTGGATAAAAGATGGGGAAGTCTGCTCTCATAAAGATGTACAGCCTTGGAAACCAATTGGGGTCATTATGAATTGAAATCAACTCGATGGCATTGAATTTGGTTTTCTGATGTACTGGTCTGACAGAGGCCAGTAAAACTCCCAAGACTTTGCCTCCAGATACCCTGTAAACTGAATTCATCCCTATGGCTCAACTTTCAGGCAAATGTGCTCATTGTTAGGTGCTGTCAGGTCAGTTCTGACTCATAGTGACCCTATGTACGACAGAACGAACCACGGCCCGGTCCTGCATCAGCCTCACAATCCTTACTATATCTGAGTCTATAGTTGGCAGCAACATTGTCAATTTATCTCTTTGAGGTCCTTCCCTTTCTTTGCTGACCCTCCACTTTACCCAGCATGATATCCTTTTCCAGGGAATGTTACCTTCTGACAACATGACCAAAATAGGTGAGATGAAGTCTAGCCATTTTTGCTTCCAAGGAGCATTCCTGCTGCACTTCTTCCAGGATGGAGCTCTTAGTTTTTTTTGGCCATCTATGATACTTTAAATATTCTTTGATAACACCACAACTCAAAACATCAACTCTTCTTCAGTCTTCCTTATTCATTGTCCAGCTTTCACAAGCATATGAGGTGACTGAAAACACCATGGCTTGGGTCAGGCACACTTTAGTCCTCAAAGAGACATCTTTGCTCTTCAGCACTTGAAAGTTGTCTTTTGCAGAAGTTTTGCCCAAGGAAATATATCATGTGATTTCTTGACTACTGCTTCCATGGATGTTGACTATGGAACCAAGTAATATGAAATCTTTTACAACTTCCATCTTTTCTCCCTTTATTGCGATGCTGCTTATTGGTCCAGCTGGGAGGATATTCATTTTCTTGATGTTGATGTGTATCCATACTGCAGACTGGAGTTTCAAATTTCATCAGTAAGTGCTTCAAGTCATCTTCACTTTCAGCAAGCAAGGATGTGTCATCTGTATATGGCAGATTGTTAATGAGTCTTCCTCCAATCCCGTGCTGCATTTTTCTTCTTATAGTCCAGTTTCTCAGCTTACTTGCTCAGCATAGAGAATGAGTAAATATGGTGGAAGGATAAACCCTGATGCACTCCCTTCCTGATTTTAAACCATGCAATATTCCTTTATTCTGTTTGAATGACAGGCTCCCAGTCTAAGTACAGGTTCCTGAGGAGCACATTCAAGTGTTCTGGAATTCCCATTATTCTCAATGTAACCCATAATTTGTTATGATCCACCAAATCAAGTGCTTTGGCATAGTCAATAAAATAGGAGTAAACATATTTCTGGTATTCCTTGCTTTTAGCCAAGATCTGCCTGACATCAGCAATGGTATCCCTCATTCCACATCCTCTTCTGAATCCAGCTTGCATTTCTGGAAGTTCCCTGTGAATATCCTTCTGCAACCAGTTTTGAAGTATCTTCAGCAAGATCTTACTTGCATGTCATATTAATGATATTGTTCGATAATTTCCATATTGTATGGGATCATCTTTCTTTACAATGGGTCCAAATATGGATCTTTTCCAGCCACTTGGCCAGGTAGCTGTCTTACAAATCTCTTCACATAGCCAAGCAAGTGCCTCCAGCACAGCATTCGTCTGTTGAAACAACTCAATGGGTATCCCATCAATTCCTGGAGCCTTGTTTTTTGCCACTTCCTTCAGTGCAGCTTTGACTTCTTCC
>NW_006921744.1:7432320-7434506 GCF_000298275.1 Orycteropus afer afer | reverse complement strand
CTATATATTCAAGATCATATGTTGGCAATTTTGAACTTATTTTAATTGTCTTCAACTTCAACTTGAACTTGCCTATGAGCAACTGATAGTCTATTCCATAGACAGCTCCTAGTTTTGGCTGAAGACATGGAGCTTTTCCATTGTCTTGCATATGTAGTCAATCTGATTCCTGTGTACTTCATCTGGCAAAGTCCACATGTATAGCCACTGTTTGTGTTGTTGAAAAAAAGGTATTTGCTATGAATAAGTAGTTGGTCTTGAAAAATTCTATCATGCCATCTCCAGAGTTATTTCTATCACCAAGACCAAATTTTCCAACTATCAGTGATTCTTCTTTGTTTTCAACTTTTGTATTCCAATCACCAGTGATAATTAACACATCTTGATTGTCCTTTATATTGTTCATTTTGGCACATTTTCTTCATCTGACCCTGTGTTTGGCTTACATCTCTTTGTACATGTTCTAAAACCAATGTCTTTCCTCTTGGAGCTCTATCACACTGATTATGCTCTATGTCTAGGCTACTGAATTTACTTTCACCTTCAGACAGCTATCAGAAATCATAGGAGATAAAAAAGGCAGCATTTGTCCAGTGATAAAATTCAGATGGCAGGAAGGGATAGGAATGAAGGATAGAGAGAAACAGTAAAACGGGGAGCAAGTGGGAAGAGTGCTGTTACATTGAGGTTGCAATCAATTACACAAAACAAAATGGGCATGAATTGTTGAATGCCAAACTAATTAGTTCTGTAAATGTCCACCCACATCACCATAAGAAGGGGGGAAAAAAGAATCTCGGAAAGATCTTTCTGGAAATTACAACAAACCTAGAGGATATTAAATAAAGAATTAATACATTTGACTACATTTGAAAAATCAATATATTTCACAACATTAAGAAAATCAGTTTAATAGCTAGGTTATACAGCTGTCCTACAAAAAGAACCTTCACTGTGCACATATTAAAATTATTAAATATATTATCCTCTCAAACACATGAAATCATTATGATATAAAACACATTTTTACCAAATTCTTGGAGGTCTGGTAGTGTATTACCTAAGGCATTTGACTACTAACCAGAAAGCTGATGGTTCAAACCCACCAGCCACTCCTAGGAAGGAAGGTTGGGCAATCTACTTCCATAGTGATACCACCTCAGAAACCCAAGGAGGGGTCACTAGGAGTCAGATCCAAGTAGATGACAGTGAGATAATTTTATGCAATCTGTCAGAATTTCCCAAATAATACTACATTCTTCTGAAACTAAATTAATTCCAAATGGGTTTATACTTAGTATCTAATCTATACAGCCACTCCATACCAATAGCCTTAGCTCTGTACATATTTTTTACAATTTTTCCTGATGGTTTACATGGCTTATTTTTCTCCCTCTTAATTTCTTTGGTGGTTTTTTGTTGTGTTTTGTCTAACTGAGTGGAATAGAGTAACACTGCCAATATGACTCAATCATACCTGCACTTCCTAAAGCCCCACGTAGTGAGTGACAACCACCACTAGCTTCTGCACCATCTGACCAACAATAGACAATGGCCAGTACCAGCCCATCTCACCCTTAATGGCTCTTCATGAACAGCTAACACAGATCTGGGCACAATCTCACTGTGTATCATACCTACCAGGAAACAGATAGTGAATGTCCAAATGCTGCAAACTAGCCAATAGTGGACACAGTATCCTGCTTAGTCAGATACATGAAAGCAAAATAAAGGAAAAAATAATTGTGAGTGAATCACACCAACATATAATCACCAATTAAATATAAATACCATGATGTCTCAATGTCTCAGAGACAACACAACATCACAGTCTACACATAGAAGTCAGATAATGTAGGAGAAACAAGGGACCAAGAAACAGACCCAGAAAACATCCCTAGGGAAGAAACAGCATTAGAACTGCCTCATAATGAATTTAAAAGAATTTTCTTTAGGTACCTTCAGCAGCTTGAGAGATACATCAAGGACAACACAGGAAAAATGAAGAAAAACATAAAAAACCTCAAGGACAATTTAGGAAAACAATATAAGAACTGACAAAATAAACAACAAATTAGAATTGATACAAAATCTACAAACAGGAATCCAGAAGATTAATACTAACATTTCAGAAATAGAGAACATATTGAATGGGCAAAGGAGTAGAATGAGATCAGTGGAAGAGA
>NW_006921744.1:7429844-7431409 GCF_000298275.1 Orycteropus afer afer | reverse complement strand
CCAACCAAAAATTTTATACCCAGCAAAATTGCCCCTCAAATATGATGGTGAAAATTAGGACAGATTCAGGTTAGCAGAAATTTGTTAAAACCAGACCAATCTTATAAAAGACACTAAAGGGAGTTCTTTGGACAGAGAATCAACAACAGCAAACAACAACTGATGATTAACACACATGGTGATATAACCAAGAAACACACCAAGTTTATAGAAACATTCAAAGTAAAATAAGGTTACAAGACTGAAAACAGGGAACCAGAGACAACAATTGGTAAATGAGGGCAAGTACAAACCAAAAAGAAGGAATAAATTGTGTAGTTATAGGACTCCTAAATGGTAAGGAAGTAAAGACAAATGGGAGACAGAACAGACTGTTCTAAACTTGGGAAGAAAATTACAAATCACAGAGTAACCTCACAGAAAAATTAGAAACCTTCACATTAAAAGGAAAAAGAGGACAAGCACAAATATTTAGCAAACACTAAAACAATAGCAACAAAGGAAATGATAATACAATTCATAAACAAAATGAGCTCAGCACACAAAATTATATGAAAAAAGAAAATCTGAAATACTACAGAAAAGCAAATAACAAAATGAAAGCAACAAATTTGTTCTTGTCAATAATTACACTGAATGCAAATGGATTAAATGCACAACTCAAGACAGAGAGTTGCAGACTGGGTAAGAAAATATCACCTCTTGATATATGGTCTATAAGAGAAATACCTTAGAGATAAAGACAAAAATAGAGTAAAAATCAAAGGATGGAAAAAGATCTATCAAGCAAATGGCAATCAAAAAAGAATAAGAGTCACAATATTAATTTCTGATGCAATTGACTTTAAGACAAAAACCACCATAAGAGACAAGGAAGTACATTATACAATGCTGAAAGAGTCAATTGAACAAGAGGACATGACCATAATAAATATCCATATACCCAAAGAAAGAGCCCCAAAATACATAGATCAAGCTTTAACAGAATTACAAAGACAAGGAGATGAATCCACATGAGTAGGAGGCTTTAACGCAACACTTTCAATGAGAGATAGAACAACTGGAAAGAAAACCCAACAAAGATGTAGAAGAACTAAATAATACAATCCACCAACTTGACCCTATAGACATCTACAGACCACTTCACCCGACAACAGCACATGGAACAGTGCACATAGAACATTCTCTAGGAGAGACCACATGTTAGGCAATAAAGCAATCCTCGATAAATTTAAAAACACTGAAATACTGCAAAGCATTTTCTCACATCACAGTGGTATAAATTAGAAATCAACAACAGAAATATCAACAGAAGAAGAGCAAACATGAAAAACTAGTAACACTCTCCTTAAAAACTACTGAGTAATATAAGAAATAAAATATGAAATTAAAATTTTCTTGAATCAAACAAGAATGAAAATACAACATACCCAAACCTTTGAGACATAGCAAAAACAGTGAAGAGAGGGCAAATGATACCAATAATTGCACACATCAAAAATGTTGTTGTTGTTGTTGTTATACGCCGTTGAGTCGGCCTCGACTCATAGCGACCCCTCCTTGGG
>NW_006921744.1:7427915-7429472 GCF_000298275.1 Orycteropus afer afer | reverse complement strand
TTAACAAATGATAAGAGGGAGAGAGTACAAATAACATGAATATAAAGTGAAATGGCTGATGTCACAGCAGAACTAACCAAAAGTAAAAGAACTGTATTTCTACAAATTTGAAAATCTAGAAGACATGGACAGATTTCTAGAAATATACAGCTTCCCTGAACTAACACAGACTTAGGTGAACAATTTGAACAGATGCATTAAAAAAAAAGAATAAATTGAGTAGGTCATATTAAAAAAAAATTATCAACAAAAAAATTCCTAGTCCAGAGAGTTTCCATGGAGAATTCTATCAAATATTCAGAGAAGTGACACCAATCCTATTAAAAATATTTCAGAACATAGAAAAGGATGGAATCCTCCCCAATTCATTTTATGTGACGATCATGACCTTGATACTATAACCAGGCAAAGATATTACTACAAGGAAAACTACACACCAATATCCCTCATGAATGTAGATGTAAAAATCTTCAACAAAATCCTAGACTAACAACATATTAAAAAAACACAATATATTGTGACCATGTGGGGTTCATACCAGGTATACAAGGATGGTTCAACATTAGAAAATCAATCAACATAATCCATCACATAAGTAAAATAAAGGACAAGAATCACATGATCATATCAATAGATGCATAAAAGGCATTTGATAGAATCCAACATACATTCCTGATTAAAAAGAAAAAAAAAACTTTCCTCAAAATAGGAATAGAAGGGAAATTCTTCAACATACTCAGGGGCATATATGCAAATCCAATAGCCAACATTAATCTCAAAGTAAAGTCTGAAACCATTCCCCTTGCAAAAGGGAACCAGACAAGGATGCCCCAGATCTCCACGTCTATTCAACACTGTACAGGAACTCCTAGCCAAGACAATAAGGCAAGAAAGGGAAATAAAATGCATCCAAATTGGTATGGAAGAAGTCAAACTATCCCTGTTTACAGATGATAAGATTCTATACCTAGGAAACCCAAGAGACTCAGCAAGAAAAGTACTGGCACTGATGGAGAGACTTAGCATAGTGATAGGATACAAGATCAACATACAAAAATCAGTTGGATTCCTCAAAGAGATTGCTGAAAAAGAAATAAGAAAATGAATACCGTTTACAATAGCTACCAAAAAATAAAATAAAATACTTGGGAGTAAATCTTACAAGATACACAAAAGACCTGTACATAGAAAGCTACAAAACACTGTTTCAAGAAACCATGAGATATCTACATAAATAGAAGACCATACCATGCCTGTGGATAGGAAAATTGAACATTTGAAAATGTCAATACTACCCAAAGCCATCTATACCTTCAATGTAATTACAATTGAGATCCCATCAACATTCTTTAAGGATATGGGAAAACCAATCACTAATTGTTTATGGAAAGGAAAGCAAAGCACTATTGAGTGAAAAGAACAAAGAAAGTCTCACACTCCCACATCTCAAAAACTGCTATACAGCCACAATAGTCAAAACTACCTGGTGCTAGTTCAATGACAGACCCACACAGACCAGGAGAATGCAACTGAGAACCCAGAAATTGATCCATCGAC
>NW_006921744.1:7425767-7427163 GCF_000298275.1 Orycteropus afer afer | reverse complement strand
AAATAGACTATCAAGCATGACACAAAGTGCACAAACAAAAGAAGATAAAGTAGATGATTGGGACCTTCTAAAACTTAAATTTTTATGTGCATCAAAAGGCGTCTTCAAAGGAGCAAAAAGAGAATGTAGAGATTGGGAAAAAATATTCAGCCATGACATGTCTGACAAGGCACTTATCTCTAAAATTTATAGAAAATTCCTCAACATCAAAAAGACAAACCACCCAAATAACAAATGGACACAGGACATGGACAGATACTTCACCAAAGAAGATATTCAGTGGGCCACAAACACGTGAAGAAATGTCCATGATCATTAACTAGCCATTAAAGGGATGTAAATCAAAATGACAATGAGATAACATCTCATCCTAGCACTAATAGCATAGTTCAACCACACAAAATATAATAAATGCTAGTGAGGATGTGGAGAGACTAGGACTCTCATACACTGCTGGTGAGACTGTAAAATGATACAACCACTGTGGGCATCAGTATGGAGATTCCTTAAAAAGTTGGAAATGCCATTTGATCCAGCAATTCCATTACTGGGAATATCTCTTAAGAACAGAGAGGCAGGACATGAATAGTATATACACACCCATGTTCATTGCAGCACTATTCACAATAGTAAAGAGATGGAAACAACTCCAATGTTCATCAACAGAAGAATGGATGACCAAACCATGGTACATACACACAATCGAATACTGTGCAACACTAAAGAATATTGAAACTGTGAAACACTGCATAATGTGGATGAACTTGGAGAACATTACACTAAGTGAAAAAAGTTAACCACAGAAGGAAAAATACAGTGTTAGTTCACTATTGTAAAAAAATCAATGGAAGGTTTATATATGGAAGGAAACTTTCTTGGCTGGATACCAGAGAAGGGAGGAGAGGGGAAGGGAGGGAACACAGATAGATAAGTAGAGAAAGTATTGATTTGGGTGAAGGGAAGGCAATACACCAAAAGTAAGTGACCAACACAATAATACTAAAGAAAAGGAAGACACAGAGAGATGTACAAGAGGTGCAGAAAACAAAGAGAAACACTTTTACGTAAACAGTACTGCGTTATCGGTGATAAGAAACATTAATCTACAGGTAAATACATATATGGGTAGACAGGTTGAATGATCAGGTATGTCTAGGCAAAAGAGAACATACCCAAGACCATATATCAGGTTGGCAGATGATATCTCTATGTGTGTATTTGTGTTGTAATAATGTCCACATAACAGAACTAACAGGGGTAAAGTTATGATAATTTTTTAGGCACAATCAACCACCCTGATGGAGTGAGTTGTTGGACCTGTGGGCTCAGGACGGTGGTAGCAGATGAGATCAAGCTCAGCTGGTCTAACAAACTACACAAAATCATTGTTCTACAT
>NW_006921744.1:7422476-7425159 GCF_000298275.1 Orycteropus afer afer | reverse complement strand
TACAGAAAATGAATTTCTCTGTAAACTTTCAGCCAAATCATACTAAAAATTAAACAAACAAAAAGATATACAGCCCAAGAAAACCAATGGGAGTCACTATACCACTATGAATCAGTATGATGGTTGTGAGTTTTCTTTTTTCCTCTTGGTGGCCAGCATCGTGGTTAAACCATTTGACTGCTAACCAGACTCTCTGTGGGAAAAATTTGGCTTGTATAAAAATTACTGCCTTCGGTAAACTATGGGGCAGTTATTTCTACTCTTCCCAAAAGGGTCCCTATGAATTCGAACAAACGCAATGGCAGTGGGTCTGTATAATAATAGTCTCATAATGCGCTGTAGTAAATTACCTGGCATGGCTCTTTTAGCCATAAGTCTTTGTAAACTCCATGGTGGAATTTACTGTGAGAAACTGAGTAGCTCCTAATTGTTAAAATCATCCACCTGGGGTATTTCTGTTGGGAGCAGCACAAAGTAATGTTCTGGGAGGTTCCCTCTCTCAGGTGCTTAGAATTCTGATGTTACGATTGCTTGGTTTGGCCACTCTGGTGGGCTCAAAAGGAGGCCTCCTAGAGGCAGAGGTCTCTCTGACTGCTGGCTAAGAAGGACATGTTGCTGAAAGAGACACACGTTCCTGAGAGACACATGCTGCTGGGGAAGAGACGCAAGAGACATGCATTGCTGACAGACACACTGAGAGACACGCATAGCTGGGAGAGAGACTGTGAGAAACTGTCAGCTGAGAGATGGCGGGCTGGGAAAGAGACTGGGCATTTTTCCTGAACTTGAGTTGTAGCCTGGTGTTTCCCTAATAAACCCCATAATCTGTGAGTTCTGTGTGGCCACTTCAGTGAATTATTGAATCCAGGAGAAAGGTGATTAGTGATTCGGAAGGAATGGTTGGTGTCAGGGTTGGTGAAAGGGCTGGAGGAAGGCAGTATGTTTGGCCACCCAGGAATAGGCCTTGGGCTACTAATGATGGTGACTCTCTCTTCCTCTTGTTCGGTTAGAGGAAGTCAGGAGATGTGGCTTCCTTGCCTCTTTAGCACATAGCTATTTGACATATATTTTAACATAAAAATGCCAAAATTAGGATTTATGTCAATGATTACATTCAATTTACCTTGACCTTTAATCACTTCATTCAGAAAACATACACTGAGAACAATAAATATGAACTATAACATTATAGCTAAAACAATAAATTAATTGTTTTAGCTATAATGTTATAGTTCATATTTAGGAAGCAGAAACACTTTTGGTTTATCTTAAACAATATAAAATAAATCAACGGATGAAATAAAGTCAGAAGACATTTTTACCAAAGATTAACTGATCTGATTCAAATGATTTTTCACAGTCTTCAACTCCGTATCTAGGGTCCTCACAGACAGCTCAAGTTCTCGTTTCACTTCACATTGTTTCTTATATTGCTCTTTTCTTCTTCTCAATTCATCTCTAATCTTTTCGTACAAGCCATCAGTGCTTCTTCCCTTCTCTTGTTTGTCTTTCAAAGTGAATCTGCATTTAGATATTCTCATCTTAAAATTCATTTTGTTAGAAAATAAAAACTTCATTTTGTACCCTGGCTCTTTGAATATGTTAGCTTCTATCTAGTTTATGAAATTCTGGTTTTTAATTTTTTCCTTCCTAGTCCTTCTAGTTTTAGTTTCTCATTTCAAACTTGTCCAAAAGCAATATATTCTTACAAGGTTATAATGAAAGGACATACCGGTACTTGGTAAGTTTTCTTATAAGTAACTCTGGTAAATATTATTGGAAAGGAATTTTGAATTTTTTTGGTAAAATTAGAGTTAACTTTGTCCTTTTTTCCCACATTGGTATGATTACTTCTCCATTTGGGTAGATAATTAAGAATGAACTAATAAGCAGGAAAAATTGTTATTTAAAAATTATAAATTCACTACAAACAAAAGTTAAAAGATTTCACAAAAATAAAGTATTAGAGATACCCCTAAAAATGACTGACAGTGTAAGACAGCACCTTCACGTCCCTTTTACACAACATAGAGCTGCATATTGAAATCTAATCCAACACCAGGGGAAAAAAATAGTCATTTTGTATTTTGCTGGTGGAATTGTAAGTTAATATAAACTTTGTGAAAAGTAATTTAGAACTATGGATGAAAGACCTTTTTAAAAAGTTTCTATATTTTAATCAAGTAATTCGGTATTGAAGAATTTATTGACAAGTAAGTCATCAGAAATGTAGAAAAAGATTTATATTTATATAAAAGATACTCCTAAAAGGACTAATAATGCTGCTGTTATTGTTAGGTGCTCTCAATTCATATCCAACTCATAGGGACCCTATGTACAACAAAATGAAACACTGGACGGTCCTGTGCCAGGCTCACAATCCTTGCTCTACCTGAGCCCACCATAGCAGCCACTATGTCACTCCATCTTATTGAGAGCCTTCTCCTTCTTCATTGACATTCCACTTTACCAAGCATGATATCCCATCTCCAGGGAATGGCTCCTTCTGACAACATGACCAAAACAGGTAAGATGAAGTCTTTCCATTCTTGCTTCCAAGGAGCATTCCAGCTGCATTTCATGCAGGACAAATTTGTTCGTTCTTTTGACAGTCCATGGTAATTTCAGAATTCTCTGCCAACACCACAATGCAAAAACATCAACTCTTCTTCTGTCTTCCTTA
>NW_006921744.1:7416847-7421618 GCF_000298275.1 Orycteropus afer afer | reverse complement strand
TGATGACCCACACAATTGAATCCTTTTGCATAGTCAATAAAACAAACACAAATAAACATCTTTCTGGTATTCTTTGCTTTGATCCAAAATCCATCTCACATCAGCAGTGATATCCCTCATTCCACGTCCTCTTCTGAAACCACCTTGTATTTCTGGAAGTTCTATGCTGATATACTGCTACAACAATTTTTCAATCATCTTCAGGACATTTTACTTGCATGTGATATTAATGATATTCTTCAACACTTTCCACATTCTGGGGGATGAACTCTCTTTGGAATGAGTACAAATATGCATCTCTTTCAGTCAGTGGGCCAGTTAGCTAGCTGTCTTTCAAATTTCTGTCATAGACAAGTGAGTCCCTCCAGCATGGCATCCATTTGGTGAAACATCTCAGTGGGTATTGTGTCAATTCCTGGAGGTTTGTTCTTTGCCAGTTCTTTCAGTGCAGCTTCAACTTCTTCCTTCAGTACCATTGGTTCTTAATCATATGTCATCTCCTGAAATGGACAAACAGCAAATATTCATTTTGGTACAATGACTCTGTGTACTCCTTCCATCTTCTCTTGATGGTTCCAACATCATTCAATATAATGCCCATAGAATCCTTCAATATTGCAACTCGAGGCTTGAACTTTTTCTTCAGTTCTTCAGCTTGAGAAATGCCAAGCTTGTTCTTCCCTTTTGGTTTTCTAACTCTAGGTCTTTGCACATTTCACTATAGTAATTGGCTTTGTCTGTTTCAGCTGCTCTTTGAAATCTTCTGTTCAAATCTTTTATCTTGTCATTTCTTCCATTTGCTTTAGCTACTCTCCACCCAAGGGCAATTTTCAGAGTCTTTTCTGACACCCATTTTGGTCTTTTCTTCCTTTCTTGTCTTCTTAATGACCTTTTGATTTCTTCGTGGATGAGGTTCTTCATATCATCCCACAATTCCCCTGGTCATTGGTGTTTAATACATTGAATCTATTCTTTAGATGGTCTCTAAACTCAGAAATGATATTATCAAGGTCCTATTTGGCACACATGGACTTGTTTTAATTGTTTTCACCTTCAACTTGAACTTGCATATGAGCAGTTGATGGTCTGTTCCACAATCAGCTCCTGGCCTTTATTGGCTGAAGATAATGAGCTTCTCCATCACCTCTTGCCACAGATGAAGTGGATCTGACTCCTGTGTACTCCATCTGGTGAAGCCCACTTGGATAGCTATCATTTGTGTTGTTCAAAAAGGTATTTGCAGTAAATAGTTCATTGATCTTTCAAAATTCTATTATGCAATCTCCAGTGCTATTTCTATCACCAAGGCCATATTTTCCAACCACCGGTGATTCTTCCTTGTTTCCAACTTTTGCATTCCAACCAGCAGTGATAATCAATACATCTTGATTGCATGTTTGGTCAATTTCAGAATTCAAAAGTTAGTAAAAATCTTTCTTTTTCTCATCTTTAGCTTTGATGGTTGGTGTGTAACTTTGAATAATAGTAGTATTAACTGGCCTTCCTTGTAGGCATTTGGATATTATCCTATCACTAACAGCATTGTACTTCAGGATAGACCTTGAAACATTCTTTCTGATAATGAATGCCACACCATTCCTCTTCAATTTGTCATTCCCAACATAGAGAATCATTTGGTTATCTGATTTTAAATGGCAAAAACCAGTTCATTTCAGCTCACTAATGCCGAAGATATCAATCTTTATATGTTCCATTTCATTTTTGATGACTTCAATTTTCCTACATTTTTCCTTCGTACATTCCATGTTCTGATTATTAATGGATGTTTGCAACTATTTATTCCCATTTTGGGTCATGCCACATGAGTAGATGGAGGTCCTGAATACTTTACTTCATCCACATCATTAAGGTCAAACCTACTCTGAGGAGGCAAGCTCTTCCCCAATCATATTCTGAGTGCCTGCCAACCTGAGGGCTTCATCTTCTGGCACTAGATCTGACAATGTTTCAGGGCTCTTCATAAAGTTTTCCAGTAATATATCAGACAGTGTTTCAAAGCTACTCATCAGGCTTTAACTGGTCAATTCTTTCAGAAGTGGATGGACCCTTCCTTCTTCTGAGCTATCTTGGTCTGGAATCTCCACTGAAACCTGTCCACCATGGCTGATCTGCTGGTATTTGAAATACTGGTGGCATAGCCCCCAACCTCACAGCAACACAAAAGCCACCACAGTACAACAAACTGAAAGTTTAGAGGTGGAACAGGAATAATAACAATACAGAAAAATGAAAAACCACCCAAAATTCAATTTGTTCAATAAATAATTAGATTTACACATAGTGGACTTTGATGCAACCACTGAAATTATTATTTGTAAGAATATATGTTTAATTAATAGTAGAAGTATTCACCATGTGGGACTTGGTTTATTATTTCAGGAATTTCATAATCCCTAAGACTGAGGATTTTTCTCCCCAGTAAAATCCCAGAGGCTAAGTTAGCAATGACTAAATTTCTCCCACATATCTTTAGGGTAAAAGTAAGTCATTCAAACATTTCTGTAAAACCAAGATTTTACCTTAAACTGCAGAGTTCTTGTTCCCATTCCACCTTTTGATGCTCTAACTGTGATTTCATTTCTTTTGTTTCTGATAGCTCCTGTTGTAGTCGACTAACCTCATTTTCCATTTCTTTATTTTTTCTTATAAGTCATTCACAGTGATTTGTTTTTAGTTTTATTAATCTTTCACATGAAAGAATAGTATCTTTCATTTTCAATAGACTAATAGAATCTGCATCAATGAGAAAATGAAGATATAGTTAATATATATGAGCACTTTTGTGTACAAAGTCCCATTCATTTTTACACTCATACATTGAACACACATATTGGGTTAGGCATACCTTAGTCTTCAAGGAGATATATTTGCTCTTCATTACTTGAAAGAGGTCTTTTGCAGCAGATTTGCCTAGTGCAAAAAACACAATACATTGAACAAATATATACTGAATATCTAATGTGGAAGACATTACACTAAGCTCTGCAGACCAAAAGGACAAGATTCCTGTTATTGTTTAGCTTAAAGTCTACTACAGGATAGAGACAAGTAAAGAGGTAACTATTATTCAGATACTCTTAGAGAACAGAGTTCTAGGATCACATAAGAAAACTTGATTTAG
The DNA here is from genome assembly GCF_000298275.1 of Orycteropus afer afer. NCBI lineage: Eukaryota > Metazoa > Chordata > Mammalia > Tubulidentata > Orycteropodidae > Orycteropus > Orycteropus afer. The sequence goes on along the minus strand of NW_006921744.1, from coordinate 7,418,476 downwards.
AATTTGTTCTGGTTACCTAGTACCACTCTGATAAGAATATATCACAAATGGGATGGCTTGAACAAACAGGAGTTTATTCTCTTACAGTTTGGAGGCTTTAAGTCCAAGTGAAAAGTGCCAGGATCTAGGGGCTGGGTTAAGGACCCTCAAACTTGGGCTTCAGCTTTGCCTGCTGCTCCCAGCTCACTGGAGGTAGAGGCTTTTCTTCACTCGGACAGCTAGCTGCTGGCTGCTGAGACTGACAAGCCCGAGCTTTACAAGTAAAAAGGCACTGTGCCAATGTTACCAAACCACATGGCAGGCCATGGAAAGTCACAAGATTGGCAGAGCATGGCAGGCTGCTGAACAATGACATGGCTACATGCAGGGTCGAAGCATGCTATAAGCTAGAAACCATTCCCAAAGTTATTCCTTATATACGGGAAGCAGACCACATACCCAGAGGCAGCTACTCAGATGGTCACTGTAGATTCCACCATGGAGGTGATTACCAGTCTCATCATGGGGAATACTACATCCAGCTGCCCAGCCACTCAACCAGGCTTAGCCAAGTTGACACACAAACTTAACCACTACAGTATCAGTCCAAGGAAGATTTTCCTGAGCAACAGATGCCTACAATGACAACTGAGGGTTTAGCAGGAAGCAGTTAAGTAAAAGGGCAGGAAGAACATTCTAGATTTTCTACACAGCATGTGCTGAAGCTCTGTGGAAATCCACTTCCAGCCAAGATGTATTAGCAGGTACTGATTCACCTTCCCACATGAAATGACCAAAAATAAAACAGACACAAGACATTAAATGATGATTTTAAGACACTGGATTCAGACAATAAATGACAATCAACTCTGAAAGATACAAAACAGACCAAGGAATTCTTAAAAATATCCATCTCGCTGTCTTGAGACAGTTGCCAGGACATGACATAGGGAGAAGAAACAGAGGGTCCAGCAGACTCCTTGAGTTGAGGTTCTGAAGTTGTGTATATAGAAGTCAAAAGTTAGAACACCAGAGAGCAGAGACCACCAATATAGGCAGAGATCTGTAGAGGGGCCCCCTTGGGTATTGACCAGAGTAATAAACAGTGCATGAATATGAAGAAACTACTAGAAAATAAAAATGTTTGAAAAGTTTTGAGGAAACAGTGCCTGTGTTCACATTGGAAAAGGAATAATGTTTGATTCTACTAGCCAGTCTAGAAAAACCCATGAAATTCACAGGACATTCACTGGGTACTCAGAAAGTTCTTCCCTTGTGGTGGGGAATAATTAGCCCTGGACTGAACACTACTCTCAACCCACCTGCCAAATCATTAAGGCAACATCAGAAAAGATTAAACTGTTTATGAGTAACTGTATCCTAAAGCAAAGCTCAAGATTTATAGGAATAAAAAAATATCCAGCACCTAACAAGATAAAATCCACAATAGCTGGCACTCAATCAATGATTACCAAACATGCAAACAGGCAGGGGGAAAAGAAAACTATCAGGAGGAGAACAATCAGTCAAGTGAAACTGACCCATAACTACCATGGATGTTAGAACTGGCAGAGAAGGCAATTAAAAGTTCTAACTATTTTCTACTGGGGGCACCAGACTCAATTGGCACTATAAAATACATAAAAGTCT